>NC_141874.1:125539317-125690832 GCF_056163025.1 Triticum urartu | reverse complement strand
GAACTTAAATTTATCATGAAACTTAGTACCTGATAAGTATCTTGCTCGTTTATGCTTGTTTGTAGATAGATGGCTCGTGCTGTTGTTCCGTTGAATTTTAATGCGTTCCTTGAGAAAGCAAAGTTGAAAGATAATGGTAGCAATTACACGGACTGGGTCCGTAACTTGAGGATTATCCTCATTGCTGCACAGAAGAATTATGTCCTGGAAGCACCGCTGGGTGCCAGGCCTGCTGCTGGAGCAACACCAGATGTTATGAACGTCTGGCAGAGCAAAGCTGATGACTACTCGATAGTTCAGTGTGCCATGCTTTACGGCTTAGAATCGGGACTTCAACGACGTTTTGAACGTCATGGAGCATATGAGATGTTCCAGGAGTTGAAGTTAATATTTCAAGCAAATGCCCGGATTGAGAGATATGAAGTCTCCAATAAGTTCTACAGCTGCAAGATGGAGGAGAACAGTTCTGTTAGTGAGCATATACTCAAAATGTCTGGGTATAATAATCACTTGATTCAATTGGGAGTTAATCTTCCAGATGATTGCGTCATTGACAGAATTCTCCAATCACCGCCACCAAGCTACAAGAGCTTCGTGATGAACTATAATATGCAAGGGATGAATAAGACTATTCCCGAGCTCTTCGCAATGCTGAAAGCTGCGGAGGTAGAAATCAAAAAGGAGCATCAAGTGTTGATGGTCAACAAGACCACTAGTTTCAAGAAAAAGGGCAAAGGGAAGAAGAATGGGAACTTAAAGAAGAACGGCAAACAAGTTGCTGCTCAAGAGAAGAAACCCAAGTCTGGACCTAAGCCTGAAACTGAGTGCTTCTACTGCAAGCAGACTGGTCACTGGAAGCGGAACTGCCCCAAGTATTTGGCGGATAAGAAGGATGGCAAGGTGAACAAAGGTATATGTGATATACATGTTATTGATGTGTACCTTACTAGAGCTCACAGTAGTACCTGGGTATTTGATACTGGTTCTGTTGCTAATATTTGCAACTCAAAACAGGGACTACGGATTAAGCAAACACTGGCAAAGGACGAGGTGACGATGCGCGTGGGAAATGGTTCCAAAGTTGATGTGATCGCGGTTGGCACGCTACCTCTACATCTACCTTCGGGATTAGTATTAGACCTAAATAATTGTTATTTGGTGCCTGCGTTGAGCATGAACATTATATCTGGATCTTGTTTGATGCGAGACGGTTATTCATTTAAATCAGAGAATAATGGTTGTTCTATTTATATGAGTAATATCTTTTATGGTCATGCACCTTTGAAGAGTGGTCTATTTTTGATAAATCTCGATAGTAGTGATACACGTATTCTTAATGTTGAAGCCAAAAGATGCAGAGTTGATAATGATAGTGCAACTTATTTGTGGCACTGCCGTTTAGGTCATATCGGTGTAAAACGCATGAAGAAACTCCATACTGATGGGCTTTTGGAACCACTTGATTATGAATCACTTGGTACTTGCGAACCGTGCCTCATGGGCAAGATGATTAAAACACCGTTCTCCGGTACTATGGAGAGAGCAAAAGATTTGTTGGAAATCATACATACAGATGTATGTGGCCGATGAATATTGAGGCTCGTGGCAGATATTGTTATTTTCTCACCTTCACAGATGATTTAAGCAGATATGGGTATATCTACTTAATGAAACATAAGTCTGGAACATTTGAAAAGTTCAAAGAATTTCAGAGTGAAGTTGAAAATCATCGTAACAAGAAAATAAAGTTTCTATGATCTGATCGTGGAGGAGAATATTTGAGTTACGAGTTTGGTGTACATTTGAAAAATTGTGGAATAGTTTCGCAACTCACGCCACCCGGAACACCACAGCGTAATGGTGTGTCCGAACGTCGTAATCGTACTTTATTAGATATGGTGCGATCTATGATGTCTCTTACAGATTTACCGCTATAGTTTTGGGGTTATGCTCTAGAGACGGCCGCATTCACGTTAAATAGGGCACCATCAAAATCCGTTGAGACGACGCCTTATGAACTATGGTTTGGCAAGAAATCAAAGTTGTCGTTTCTTAAAGTTTGGGGCTGCGATGCTTATGTGAAAAAGCTTCAACCTGATAAGCTCGAACCCAAATCGGAGAAATGTGTCTTCATAGGATACCCAAAGGAGACTGTTGGGTACACCTTTTATCACAGATCCGAAGGCAAGACATTCGTTGCTAAGAATGGATCCTTTCTAGAGAAGGAGTTTCTCTCGAAAGAAGTGAGTGGGAGGAAAGTAGAACTTGACGAGGTAACTGTACCTGCTCCCTTATTGGAAAGTAGTACATCACAGAAAACTGTTTCAGTGACACCTACACCAGTTAGTGAGGAAGCTAATGATGATGATCATGAAACTTTAGATCAAGATACTACTGAACCTCGTAGATCAACCAGAGTGAGATCCGCACCAGAGTGGTACGGTAATCCTGTTCTGGAAGTCATGCTACTAGATCATGATGAACCTATGAACTATGAAGAAGCGATGGTGAGCCCAGATTCCGCAAAATGGCTTGAAGCCATGAAATCTGAGATGGGATCCATGTATGAGAACAAAGTATGGCCTTTGGTTGACTTGCCCGATGATCGGCAAGCAATTGAGAATAAATGGATCTTCAAGAAGAAGACTGACGCTGATGGTAATATTACTGTCTATAAAGCTCGACTTGTCGCAAAAGGTTTTCGACAAGTTCAAGGGATTGACTACGATGAGACCTTCTCACCCGTAGCGATGCTTAAGTCTGTCCGAATCATGTTAGCAATTGCCGCATTTTATGATTATGAAATTTGGTAGATGGATGTCAAAACTGCATTCCTGAATGGATTTCTGGAAGAAGAGTTGTATATGATGCAACCAGAAGGTTTTGTCGATCCAAAGGGAGCTAACAAAGTATGCAAGCTCCAGCGATCCATTTATGGACTGGTGCAAGCCTCTCGGAGTTGGAATAAACGCTTTGATAGTGTGATCAAAGCATTTGGTTTTATACAGACTTTTGGAGAAGCCTGTATTTACAAGAAAGTGAGTGGGAGCTCTGTAGCATTTCTGATTTTATATGTAGATGACATATTACTGATTGGAAATGATATAGAATTTCTGGATAGCATAAAGGGATACTTGAATAAGAGTTTTTCAATGAAAGACCTCGGTGAAGTTGCTTACATATTAGGCATTAAGATCTATAGAGATAGATCAAGACGCTTAATTGGACTTTCACAAACCACGTACCTTGACAAAATTTTGAAAAAGTTCAAAATGGATCAAGCAAAGAAAGGGTTCTTGCCTGTGTTACAAGGTGTGGAGTTGAGTAAGACTCAATGCCCGACCACTGCAGAAGATAGAGAGAATATGAAAGATGTTCCCTATGCATCAGCCATAGGATCTATCATGTATGCAATGCTGTGTACCAGACCTGATGTGTGCCTTGCTATAAGTCTAGCAGGGAGGTACCAAAGTAATCCAGGAGTGGATCACTGGACAGCGGTTAAGAACATCCTGAAATACCTGAAAAGGACTAAGGATATGCTTCTCGTATATGGAGGTGACAAAGAGCTCATCGTAAAAGGTTACGTTGATGCAAGCTTTGACACTGATCCGGACGATTCTAAATCGCAAACCAGATACGTGTTTACATTAAACGGTGGGGCTGTAAGTTGGTGCAGTTCTAAACAAAGCGTTGTAGCGGGATCTACATGTGAAGCGGAATACATAGCTGCTTCGGAAGCAGCAAATGAAGGAGTCTGGATGAAGGAGTTCATATCCGATCTAGGTGTCATACCTAGTGCATCGGGTCCAATGAAAAATCTTTTGTGACAATACTGGTGCAATTGCCTTGGCAAAAGAATCCAGATTTCACAAGAGAACCAAGCACATCAAGAGACGCTTCAATTCCATCCGGGATCTAGTCCAGGTGGGAGACATAGAGATTTGCAAGATACATACGGATCTGAATGTTGCAGACCAGTTGACTAAGCCTCTTCCACGAGAAAAACATGATCAGCACCAAGGCTCCATGGGTGTTAGAATCATTACTGTGTAATCTAGATTATTGACTCTAGTGCAAGTGGGAGACTGAAGGAAATATGCCCTAGAGGCAATAATAAAGTTATTATTTATTTCCTTATATCATGATAAATGTTTATTATTCATGCTAGAATTGTATTAACTGGAAACATAATACATGTGTGAATACATAGACAAACAGAGTGTCACTAGTATGCCTCTACTTGACTAGCTCATTAATCAAAGATGGTTATGTTTCCTAACCATAGACAAAATAGTTGTTATTTGATTAATGGGATCACATCATTAGTTGAATGATCTGATTGACATGACCCATTCCATTAGCTTAGCACCCGATCGTTTAGTATGTTGCTATTGCTTTCTTCATGACTTATACATGTTCCTATGACTATGAGATTATGCAACTCCTGTTTACCGGAGGAACACTTTGGGTGCTACCAAACGTCACAACGTAACTGGGTGATTATAAAGGATTACTACAGGTGTCTCCAAAGGTAGATGTTGGGTTGGCGTATTTCGAGATTAGGATTTGTCACTCCGATTGTCAGAGAGGTATCTCTGGGCCCTCTCGGTAATGCACATCACTTAAGCCTTGCAAGCATTGCAACTAAATGAGTTAGTTGCGGGATGATGTATTACAGAACGAGTAAAGAGACTTGCCGGCAACGAGATTGAACTAGGTATTGGAATACCGACGATCGAATCTCGGGCAAGTAACATACCGATGACAAAGGGAACGACGTATGTTGTTATGCGGTCTGACCGATAAAGATCTTCGTAGAATATGTAGGAGCCAATATGGGCATCCAGGTCCCGCTATTGGTTATTGACTGGAGACATGTCTCGGTCATGTCTACATTGTTCTCGAACCCGTAGGGTCCACACGCTTAAGGTTACGATGACAGTTATATTATGAGTTTATGCATTTTGATGTACCGAAGGTTGTTCGGAGTCTCGGATGTGATCACGGACATGACGAGGAGTCTCGAAATGGTCGAGACGTAAAGATTGATATATTGGAAGCCTATATTTGGACATCGGAATCGTTCCGGGTGAAATCGGCATTTTTCCGGAGATGGGCCTTAAGGGAGAAGAGAGAAGGAGGCAAGAGGTGGCCGCGCGCCCCTCCCCTTCCTAGTCCGAATAGGACAAGGGAAGGGGGCGCCCCCCCCTTTCCTTCCTCTCTTCCACCTTTTCCCCCTCTCTCCTTGTCCAACTAGGAGTCCTACTCCCGGTGGGAGTAGGACTCCCCCTTGGCGCGCACACCTTGGCCGGCCGCCCCCTCTCCCTGGCTCCTTTATATACTGAGGCAAGGGGCACCCTAGAACACACAAGTTGATCCTCGTGATCGTTCCTTAGCCGTGTGCGGTGCCCCTGCCACCATATTCCACCTCGGTCATATCGTTGTAGTGCTTAGGCGAAGCCCTGCGCCGGTAGAACATCATCATTGTCACCACGCCGTTGTGCTGACGGAACTCATCCCCGAAGCTTTGTTGGATCGGAGCCCGGGAAGCGTCATCGAGCTGTACGTGTGCTAAGAACTCGGAGGTGCCGGAGTAACGGTGCTTGGATCGGTCGGATCGGGAAGAAGACGTACGACTACTTCCTCTACGTTGTGTCAACGCTTCCGTTGTCGATCTACTAGGTATGTAGATCACACTCCCCCCCTCTCGTTACTATGCATCACCATGATCTTGCGTGTGCGTAGGATTTTTTTTGAAATTACTACGTTCCCCAACACCATCCGCGTATGTCTTCTTCTTAATGATCATCAGGCAAGTCAGTCAAAGTCCATACTTCGTTTTCATACATGGATCCTATCTCGGATTTCATGGCTTCCAGCCATTTGTCAGAATCCGGGCCCGCCATCACTTCTTCATAGTTCGAAGGTTCACCGTTGTCTGACAACATGATTTCCAAGACAGGGTTGCCATACCACTCTGGTGCGGAACGTGTCCTTGTGGACCTTCGAAGTTCAGCAGGAGCTTGATCATAAGTATCTTGATCATCATCATTAACTTCCTCTCTAATTGGTCCAGGCATCACAGGAACATTTTCTTGAGTTGCGCCACTTTCCGGTTCAAGAGGTAATACTTCATCAAGTTCTACTTTCCTCCCACTTACTTCTTTCGAGAGAAACTCCTTCTCTAGAAAGGATCCATTCTTGGCAACAAAGATCTTGCCTTCGGATCTGAGGTAGAAGGTATACCCAATAGTTTCTTTAGGGTATCCTATGAAGACGCATTTTTCTGACTTGGATTCGAGCTTTTCAGGTTGAAGTTTCTTGACATAAGCATCGCATCCCCAAACTTTTAGAAACGACAGCTTAGGCTTCTTCCCAAACCATAATTCAAACAGTGTCGTCTCAATGGATTTTGACAGAGCCCTATTTAAAGTGAATGCGGCAGTCTCTAAAGCATAGCCCCAAAATGACAGCGGCAAATCGGTAAGAGACATCATAGATCGCAATATCCAATAGAGTGCGATTACGACGTTCGGACACACCATTACGCTGAGGTGTTCCAGGCGGCGTGAGTTGTGAAACTATTCCACATTTTCTTAAGTGTGTACCAAATTCGTGACTCAAGTATTCTCCTCCACGATCTGATCGCAAAAACTTGATTTTTCTGTCACGTTGATTCTCAACCTCACTCTGAAATTCCTTGAACTTTTCAAAGGATTCAGACTTGTGTTTCATTAAGTAGATATACCCATATCTACTCAAGTCATCAGTGAGGGTGAGAACATAACGATAGCCACCACGAGCCTCAACACTCATTGGACCGCACACATCAGTATGTATGATTTCCAATAGGTTGGTTGCTCGCTCCATTGTTCCTGAGAATGGAGTCTTGGTCATCTTACCCATGAGGCATGGTTCGCACGTGTCAAATGATTCGTAATCAAGAGACTCTAAAAGTCCATCTGCATGGAGCTTCTTCATGCGTTTGACAACCTATGTGACCAAGGCGGCAGTGCCACAAATATGTGGGACTATCATTATCAACCTTACATCTTTTGGTATTCACACTATGAATATGTGTAGCATTACGCTCGAGATTCATTAAGAATAAACCATTCACCATAGGAGCATGAACATAAAACATATCTCTCATATAAATAGAACAACCATTATTCTCGGATTTAAATGAGTAGCCATCTCGTATTAAACGAGATCCTGATACAATGTTCATGCTCAAACTTGGCACTAAATAACAATTATTGAGGTTCAAAACTAATCCCGTAGGTAAATGTAGAGGTAGTGTGCCGACGGCGATCACATCGACCTTGGAACCATTCCCGACGCGCATCGTCACCTCGTCCTTCGCCAGTCTCCGTTTATTCCGCAGCTCCTGCTTTGAGTTACAAATGTGAGCAACTGCACCGGTATCAAATACCCAGGAGCTACTACAAGTACTGGTAAGGTACACATCAATTACATGTATATCACATATACCTTTCGTTTTGCCGGCCTTCTTGTCCGCTAAGTATTTGGGGCAGTTCCGCTTCCAGTGACCACTTCCCTTGCAATAAAAACACTCAGTCTCGGGCTTGGGTCCATTCTTTGGCTTCTTCCCGGCAGCTTGCTTACCGGGCGTGGCAACTCCCTTGCCGTCCTTCTTGAAGTTCTTCTTACCCTTGCCTTTCTTGAACTTAGTGGTTTTATTCACCATCAACACTTGATGTTCCTTTTTGACTTCTACCTCTGCTGATTTCAGCATTGTAAATACTTCAGGAATGGTCTTTTCCATCCCCTGCATATTGAAGTTCATCACAAAGCTCTTGTAGCTCGGTGGAAGCGACTGAAGGATTATGTCAATGACCGCGTCATCCGGGAGATTAACTCCCAGCTGAGTTAAGCGGTTATGTAATCCAGACACAGTGAGTATGTGCTCACTGAGAGAACTATTTTCCTCCATCTTACAACTGAAGAACTTGTCAGAGACTTCATATCTCTCGACCCGGGCATGAGCTTGGAAAACCATTTTCAGCTCTTCGAACATCTCATATGCTCCGTGTCGCTCAAAACGCTTTTGGAGCCCCGATTCTAAGCTATAAAGCATGCCGCACTGAACGAGGGAGTAATCACCAGCACGTGTCTGCCAAGCGTTCATAACGTCTTGGTTCTGTGGGACGGGTGCGTCACCTAGCGGTGCTTGTAGGACATATTCTTTCTTGGCAGCTATGAGGATGATCCTCAGGTTCCGGACCCAGTCCGTATAATTGCTGCCATCGTCTTTCGGCTTGGTTTTCTCTAGGAACGCGTTGAAGTTGAGGACAACGTGGGCCATTTGATCTACAAGACATATTGTAAAGATTTTTGACTAAGTTCATGATAATTAAGTTCATCTAATCAAATTATATATTGAACTCCCACTTAGGTAGACATCCCTCCAGTCATCTAAGTATAACATGATCCGAGTTAACTAGGCCGTGTCCGATCATCACGTGAGACGGACTAGTCAACATCGGTGAACATCTTCATGTTGATCGTATCTTCTATACGACTCATGCTCGACCTTTCGGTCTTCTGTGTTCTGAGGCCATGTCTGTACATGCTAGGCTCGTCAAGTCAACCTAAGTGTTTGCATGTGTAAATCTGTCTTACACCCGTTGTATGTGAATGTTGGAATCTATCACACCCGATCATCACGTGGTGCTTCGAAACAACGAACTGTCGCAATGGTGCACAGTTAGGGGGAACACTTTCTTGAAATTATTATGAGGGATCATCTTATTTACTACCGCCGTTCTAAGTAAACAAGATGCAAAAACATGATAAACATCACATGCAATCAAATAATAATAGTGACATGATATGGCCAATATCACATAGCTCCTTTGATCTCCATCTTGGGGCTCCATGATCATCTTGTCACCGGCATGACACCATGATCTCCATCATCATGATCTCCATCATCGTGTCTCCATGAAGTTGCTCGCCAACTATTACTTCTACTACTATGGCTAACACGTTTAGCAATAAAGTAAAGTAATTTACATGGCGTTTCTCAATGACACGCAGGTCATACAAAAAATAAAGACAACTCCTATGGCTCCTGCCGGTTGTCATACTCATCGACATGCAAGTCGTGATTCCTATTACAAGAACATGATCTCATACATCACATATATATCATTCATCATTCATCACAACTTTGGCCATATCACATCACAAAGCACTTGCTGCAAAAACAAGTTAGACGTCCTCTAATTGTTGTTGCAAGTTTTACGTGGCTGCAATAGGGTTCTAGCAAGAACGTTTTCTTACCTACGTAATAGCCACAACGTGATTTGTCAACTTCTATTTACCCTTCATAAGGACCCTTTTCATTGAATCCGCTCCAACTAAAGTGGGAGAGACAGACACCCGTTAGCCACCTTAAGCAACTAGTGCATGTCAGTCGGTGGAACCAGTCTCACGTAAGCGTATGTGTAAGGTCGGTCCGGGCCGCTTCATCCCACAATACCGCTGAAGCAAAATAAGACTAGTAGCGGCAAGAAAGTTGACAACATCTATGCCCACAACAAATTGTGTTCTACTCGTGCAAAGAGAACTACGCATAGACCTAGCTCATGATGCCACTGTTGGAGAACGTTGCAGAAAACAAAAAAATTCCTACGGTTTCACCAAGATCCATCTATGAGTTCATCTAGCAACGAGTGATCGGATTGCATCTACATACCTTTGTAGATCACGCGCAGAAGCGTTCAAAGAACGGGGATGAGGAAGTCATACTCGACGTGATCCAAATCACCGGAGATCCTAGCGCCGAACGGACGGCACCTCCGCGTTCAACACACGTACGGTCAGCGTGACGTCTCCTCCTTCTTGATCCAGCAAGGGGGAAGGAGAGGTTGATGAAGATCCAGCAGCACAACGGCGTGGTGGTGGATGCAGGGGTCACCGCAACAGGGCTTCGCCGTTCTACTACGAGAGGGAGAGGTGTTGCAGGGGAGAGGGAGGCGCCAAGACTTGCCCGAGATCCCTTTGTCAATCGGTACGTTACTTGCCCGAGATTCGATCGTCGGTATCCCAATACCTCGTTCAATCTCGTTACCGGCAAGTCACTTTACTCGTACCGTAATGCATGATCCCGTGACCAGACACTTGGTCACTTTGAGCTCATTGTGATGATGCATTACCGAGTGGGCCCAGAGATACCTCTCCGTCATACGGAGTGACAAATCCCAGTCTTGATCCGTGTCAACCCAACAGACACTTTCGGAGATACCCGTAGTATACCTTTATAGTCACCCAGTTATGTTGTGACGTTTGGTACACCCAAAGCACTCCTACGGTATCCGGGAGTTACACGATCTCATGGTCTAAGGAAAAGATACTTGACATTGGAAAAACTCTAGCAAACGAACTATACGATCTTGTGCTATGTTTAGGATTTGGGTCTTGTCCATCACATCATTCTCCTAATGATGTGATCCCATTATCAATGACATCCCCATGTCCATAGCCAGGAAACCATGACTATCTATTGATCAACGAGCTAGTCAACTAGAGGCTCACTAGGGACACATTGTGGTCTATGTATTCACACATGTATTACGATTTCCGGATAATACAATTAAAGCATGAATAATAGACAATTATCATGAACAAGGAAATATAATAATCATTTTATTATTGCCTCTAGGGCATATTTCCAACAGAGTAGTCATCCACAATCACCAAGCAATACTTCCTACCTCCAAGACTATCGAAGGATGGAGGCCCAAAGAGATCCATGCTTTAATTGTATTATCGTGGGAGGGTGAGCCTTCTCATGTAGCTTTCCTTCGATACAAGCACTGCAAGCACGATCTTTAGCAAAACTAACATTCGTTAGTCCATGGACATGGTCCCCCTTGAGAAGACTTTGCAAAGATCTCATATTGACATGGGCTAGACGGCGATGCCAAAGCCATCCCACATCAATTTTAGCCATTAGGCATGTCGCGGTCTTAGTGGGTTGCTCCGAAAAGTTAATCACATATAGACCGTTCTCGACATGCCCAACAAAGGCTACTTTAAGAGTCTTGCTCCATAAGAGGGCCACGGTATTGACATCAAAGAAAGTGGTAAAGCCCATGATAGCAAGTTGACGAACGGAAAGTAAATTGTATGCAAGGGACTCAACAAGCATGACCTTCTCGGTCGTGAGATCATGAGAGATGACCACCTTGCCAAGTCCCAATACCTTAGAGGATGAGGCGTCACCCCACTCGACATTGGTGGGCATAGATGAAATCTTGTGCACATCCACCACCAAGTCCTTGCTTCCGGTCATATGATTTGTAGCTCCGCTATCGAGCAACCATGATCCCCCACCGGAAGCAAACACCTACAAGAGATTAATGCTTGGTTTTAGGTACCCATTTTGTAATGGGTCCTTTGATGTTAGTAACAAGGGTCTTTGGAACCCAAATAGACCATTCAATGTATTCATGAGGAGAGCCAACGAATTTGGCATAAACATGCCCATCACTAGCACAGCATAACACATATGAAGGATTAAAGTCACCGGCTTTGATGCGAGGAGTGGCATTGCCCTTTTTGACAATGCCACCCTTCTCATTGTTCTTCTTCTTCTCCTCGGAGGCACTCTCTCCCTCCTTCACAAAGGTTTGCATGAGAGGAGGAGGTCGTTTGGTCTTGTCATTCTTCTTCTTGTTCTTGGAGTCGGGCACGTACCCAACCCCTTCCTTGGCCACAACTCCCTTTTGGTTGATCAAGAGGTCATTGAGGTTCTTCTTGCCTTGTATGCAAGTCGCAAGACCTCTCTCAAGTTGCCCCTTTAGCTTAGCGTTCTCCTCAACGAGACGCACATGCTCACAACACGGGTTAGTAGCATTTGCATTATCAATTAACATCATACGAGGAAAAGTGGCTTTTTCCTTGGTTAGCTTTACTTGAAGTTAATCATGAGACTCTTTGAGGCTAGCATGAGCACCCTTCAAGACCTTGTGAGCCTTGTCAAGTAGATCAAACTCCTCTTTGAGTCTAGCAAGATCAACCTCAAGTTCGTCCTTCTCGGAGTTTAGCACATGAGAAACAATGAGGACATGATCATAATCTTTCTTTAACTTAGCATAATCAACGTTGTGTGACTCCTCAAGAGCTAAACGAAGACCACGCTCTTCCTCAAGAGTATTGGAAATATCTGAAATCTCATCGGCATAGTCACGACTATGCTCTTCCATCTTAGTGATGGTGTCTTCGTGAGCCTCGATCATGTCATTGGCTTCACCAAGTTGTTCCAAGAGAGCAACAAAGTGCTTCTTGGATTTTTCCCTTAAGTTTGCCCATAAAGGCCTCAAACTCATTAGTCTCCACATTCGCTCCCTCAAGTTATTAATGATGGTAGTTTTGATGTTGGGAGTTACCTTGTTGGTGGCTTTAGCCATGAGCCATTTGGCGGTGATGCTCTCATTGGGTGAGTCGAAGAGGGACACCCGTGGAGTCGTCGCAATGGCAATGGAGGCCATGGCAACCGACTCATCACCTTCATCATCATCGTCATCCTCATTGTACTCTTCTTGTACCACCAATGCATTGGGAGGAGTCTTCTTGGTGAAGTTGCTCTTGTTGGGGAACAACTTGGCCTTGTCCTTTCGGATGAGCTTGCCACCATTGTCTTCCCTCTTCTCATACGGGCACTCCGCAACAAAATGACTCACGTTGCCACAATTGTAGCAAGTCCTTACACGTTGCTTGCTCTTCGTGCCACTTGAGTTGTTCTTGTTAAAGTTTGGCCTCGAGTTTTTCTTGCTCCAAAATTGCCTTGAAGCGAGTGCCACGTGTTCATGATAAGCATACTTCGTATCCTCGGGGTTGCTCTCCTCTTCTTCCTCTTCTTCTTCTTCAATGGAGAGCTTGGCCTTCAATGCAAGGTTGGGCTTCTTTGCCCTCTGAGAACGAAGCACCGCATTGTCGGCGGCCTTGTCCAAAATGTTCATGGACACAAACTCATCCAACACTTCGCTTGAGGTCAAAGTGTGGAAGTTCGGTCTTTGACGAATGACGGAGGACATGGCCTTGTGGTAGGGCATCATTGCCTTGAGGAATTTGCGCTTGATCCAATTTTCATCTGTGTCCTTGCTCCCATGATCTCGGAGTGAGACCGCGAGTTTGGTTACCCTCCAATAAAGCTCATGAGGTTCTTCATCTTCTTTCATTGCAAACTCATCAGCCTCATCTTGCACCACTTCATAATTGGAGCGTTGAATGCTTGCGCTTCCCCAGTAGAGGGAGACAACGCAAATCCATGCGTCTTTGGCCAAAGCGAAGGGCCAAAGATGAGGTAGGTCTTCGGGTGGGATTGCATCTTGAATGATGAAGAGAGCATTCTCATTGAATTTATTATCCGCGGATTCTCGAGGAGTGAAGTTGCTTGGATCATGCGGATAGAAACCTTCTTCAATGATTCTCCAAAGGTTAGTGTTCACATGATTTAAATGACGTTTAAAGCGGTAAACCCAAGAATCAAAGTCCTCATTTTTCACAATCTTAGGGGGAGGACCGGCATGATTCAAATGAGTAGAAGGAACCGGTCCACCATAAACAAGTGGTGGTTCCACATGAGCAAAGATGCCGGTGCCATTTTTACCACTAGAAGAAGGAGCCTTTTCACTACTAGCTTCCCCCTTGTCGGGGATAGCATCCGTCACCTTGTCGGTGGGGTCACCCACTTTCAACGGTGCGGTGGATAGTTTAAGCCCTTCAAGAAATTTAGTAAACATGCTTTCAACCTCGGTCGTCATGGAGGTTTTCAATGTCTCCAAGGCCACATTGAACTCCTCACGAGAGACCGAGGTTCCCCCATCGCCCGTAGACGAGGTCGGATTCACACCGGAGTGTTCCTCCACACCGTCTACGGTATCAACCATACTCTTTGGATGGTAAAGTCCTTAATAAAGAGACAAGGCTCTGATACCAATTGAAAGGATCGATATGGTTGACTAGAGGGGGTGAATAGTCAACTACCAATTTTTAACTTTTCTTTACCAAATTAAACTTTGCATCGAAGTAGGTTGTCTAGATGTGCAACTAGGTGAGCAACCTATATGATGCAATAACAACAAGCATACAAGCAAGCAAGAGAAGTAACACTAAAGAGCTTGCACAAGTAAAGGTAAGAGATAACCAAGAGTGGATCCGGTGAAGACGAGGATGTGTTACCGAAGTTCCTTCCTTTTGAGGGGAAGTACGTCTCCGTTAGAGCGGTGTGGAGGCACAATGCTCCCCAAGAAGCCACTAGGGCCACCGTATTCTCCTCACGCCCTCACACAATGCGAGATGCCGTGATTCCACTATTGGTGCCCTTGAAGGCGGCAACCGAAACTTTACAAACAAGGTTGGGGCAATCTCCACAACTTAATCGGAGGCTCCCAACAAAACCACGAAGCTTCACCACAATGGACTATGGCTCCATGGTGACCTCAACCGTCTAGGGTGCTCAAACACCCAAGAGTAACAAGATCCGCTAGGGATGAGTGGGGGAATCGAAAATCCCTTGGTGAAGTGTAGATCGGGGCCTTCTCAACCACTCCCGAGCAAATCAACAAGTTTGATTGGCTAGAGAGATAGATCGGGCGAAAATGGAGCTTGGAGCATTTAATGGAGCTTGAGCATTAATGGAGCTTGAGGGGGAAGAGGTGAGTCAAAGAAGAAGAAGGGGACCCCTTTTATAGTGGGGCAACAATCCAACCGTTGCCCCACCAACCAGCCCCGCAAAGGGCGGTAGTACCGCTAAAGGGGGGCGGTACTACCACTGAGCCAGCGGTACTGTGGCTCCAGCGAGCGGTACTGCCGCGCAGGGAAGACCAGTAGGGATCTGGACCCAGTGCGGTACTACCGCGCTGGTAAGGGCGGTACTACCGCTCCGAAACGGTACTACCGCCTCTACTACCGCAACTAGTGCCGCAAAACCTGACACGAGAAAAAGAGCCCTCGAGTCGAGGCGGTAGGAGCCAGACAACCCAGCGGTAGTACAGCAGCGGGGTCACGGGCGGTACTACCGCTGCGGAGCGGTACTGCCGCTTGTGACCCTTCGGCGGTACTACCGCTGGTAGTGCGGTACTACCGCTGGGACACAGAAGAGAGAGAGAAGATCTCTCCATCGAGGATGAGGACGAGGCGGTGGTGCCAGGCAGGCTAGCGGTAGTACTGTTGTGGAGTCACGGGCGGTACTACCGCTTTGGAGCGGTACTGCCGCTTGTGACTCCTCAACGGTACTACCGCTGGGTTGCGCGGTACTACCGCTGGAACCCAGACAGGATACAGAAAAGAGAAGAGATCTCTCCAAAGAAGTGGAAGAGCTCGGAGGGTGAGAAGCTGACATGTGCGTGTTGATTTCACCCATGCAATACCCCAGTGGACCCCCTCTTGATAGTGCGGTGCCCTCTACGCAACTAGTCCACCAAAAGAGAAACGAAAAAGCTACACCGTCTTGAATGACACTCCGAAGGGAAGAAAACGTCTCGTGCCAAGGATGAATCTGTGAACTACTCAAAGCACATGATTAGTCCGCAAACATGTTGTCATCAATCACCAAAACTACCTCGAGAGAGATATGCCTCAACACGTGGCCATAACTCTCAAACGAGGTCACTGATAGCGTCAAGACCTGACTATGATTTTTTTACCTTCTGAGGTCCTATTTGCATTTTGAGAGAACATGCTTATGATTTTTTATTTATCTTTTGGGGGTCCTTTCTATGGAATTATAACATGTTTTATTTTATGGAATCTTTACAATTTTTACTCTTTTACTTTTATGTCATCTCTTGACTCCAATGTCGAGTAACATAATATCTGAACATGAAAAAGGCAGACAATGCAAAATAAATCTTCGCACACAGGTCATTTTTGAATCATGAACCGTAGGATAATTGTAGTACATAATTTTCATATAATTAAAGTATATGTATAAAGAGAGAAAAATTCAAAAAGCCTCAGGCTCAACCAATTCCAATTTTGGGGAAATCCATTTTAAACAACACTAGCTGGGTTGAAGATCAATCCAGTTCTTGAACTTTGTCACATGCTTGCTTTTGATTCTATGGGAGGTGAGAAGGAGATCATTTTTCAGCAATGTGTCCAAGCAGTGACATTGGGTAGGTCATTCTTGAATATTTTCTGAATTTATTTGTATCCCAATATGCCAGCAGTGGTTGATGATTATGCCAAAATAAAAATTGCTAGCCAGATAGACTTTATCAAAAATGATATTGTCCAACATAGAAATACCTATGTTTCTTAAAAATAGATGGTGTACCAACAGGCTAGAGCAAAAGGGTTGTTCCAAAACAGGTGCAATGAAGTTTCTTTCGTGTGCAAAGTGCAGAGCACACAATTATATGAAGGAAGGTAAAAATGTTTTCTCTGCAGCAGATTCCTTGAGTTTACTCTGTCATTTAACATCAACTAGAAGATTTTGTGTGTGTGAGAATGGTAGCACTTCTCAAGAGATTTTTTGAATATGAAATGAGCTAGAGGACCTTGTCGTATGATCGTATACATCTAAATAGATGAGTAATTAATTGCCTTCCATGGATAGGTCCTCTTGTCATAATGCTTTGTAATTTGTTGTTGAAATATCAACCTTAGCTCTTGATATTGTTGATATGATTGTAAGGACATGAGAGTATGAAAGTTATTGATTTCATGATCTTCTTCCAAACAATCTTTGACGAAAACATTTGCATTCCTAGAAGAGGAGTATAGTTCACGGAATCTTTGTTCAAAAAAAATCCTCCCCGGTTATCATGCCACACCATGACAATGTTGCCCTGTCCTAGAGGGCATCTGGCCACCCTCTTGAATTCTTGGATCAACTTGATTATGCTCTTCCACCATAAGGCCCCTACTGGTGTGTTGCAAATTGATTTGTTCAGGTAGGATGTGTCTCAAACATTTCCTTCATGTTCAAAACCTGATCAAAGCCTTGCACAAAAAGAAGACCCTGAGCCTCTTCCTGAATCTGGATATTTCCAAGGCTTTTGACTCCATCAATTGGCCTTACCTACTTGAGGTGCTGCAGGCACTTGGTTTTGTCCGGAACATGATAGACTGGATTTCATTGACCTTGTCCTCCTCGACCTCTTGAGTATTGCTCAATGAGATTCTGGGACCCCCTTTCCACCACGCTCAGGGACTCCGTCGGGGCTATCCGCTTTCGCCCATGCTCTTCATCCTCGCCATCGACCCTCTGCAGTGGATCCTTCACATGGCTACTGACATGGGGGTTCTCAAGCCTGTTCAGGCAAGAACTGCCAGAATCAGAACATCACTGTACGTTGATGATGCCGGGATTTTTGCCAACCCAGACAAGGAAGTGCTTTTCGCCACCTGTCACATCTTGGATGTCCTCGTTGATGCAAATGGGCTAAGAACGAACCTCGACAACTTGGCAATCCGTGGAAGGCCTCACAATCCGATCTGCCGCCTCTGCCTCACTTCTGTCAAGACTATCGCCCACCTTTTCCAAAGATTGCCCCTTCTCGCATGATGTGTGGAGGACTGTCAATGCCGCCGAAGGGATGACCTACCCAAGCCCACCGAACACTGATTCTTCAGTTAACTTCTGGTGTAGGAGTACCTTGCCACGACCGCTGACCGGAGCATGAGGGAGCGTAGTGGGATCATGATATACTCGCTTTGGAACATTTGGAAGGAGAGGAACCGCCGTGTTTTCACCAGCAACAGGATGACCTACAGAGAAGTGGCTACCGTAGCCTTGGCAGATATTCGCTCGCACAGATCTAGTTGTTTCCTCTACCGTGAGTAGTCCGCATGCCGTTCAGGATTCTTCGGGTTTTCTCTCCCAAGAAAACTTTGTGTAATCTTTGTAACACTCTCTGTTCTTATAATTGAAAGGAAACGCTCCTGCTAGTTTCTCGAAAAAAACAAGTTTAACCCAGGGAAGATCATCTTTGTTGAGAAATTTGTGCAAGCGTTTCATTAGAAGACATCAGTTGTGAGAGGCCAGATCTAGTACTCCCAATCCTCTTTGATGTTTGGGGAGCCAAACATTATCCAAAGCAACATGTGGCATTGCCTCTGCATTCCATGCCATATTCTCTCCAGAAGCAATGTCTGAGGTATTTATTTATCTGTTCAAGAATATCAATAGGAAGCAACAATGTGCTCATGAAGAAAATGGGTAACTTGAGAATACTGATTCTACCAGCACTATTTTTTCACCATAGGAGAGTAAAGTGGAGCATCCATCCAGTCTTCTACCCACCCTCTACAGAATATGCTTAAAATCTTCTAGTCTTAGTTTGGTCAAACTCAGAGGAAGCCTGAAATAGGTGAAAGGTATACTACCAAGTGCACACCCCAAAGTAGCAGCTATCTCTTGTGTTTTGTCGTCTGGAATATTAATTGGTTTCATGATAGGTTTTTCATAATTTACTTTGAGACCAGTGTAAACAGAGAAATACAGAAGGAGATTCCTAGTTTGTTGTAATTGTATATAGCAGGCTGACATAACTAGAGCCGTATCATCTGCATACTAAATTACTGGAAAATATGTACTGGTATTTGTGATGAGGGGGGATAAAATCAAGTTTGTTACATTGCCTCATTTAGAATGGATTGAAGGATATCAACAACTTGCAAAAATATTAGAGGGGATAAAGGGCCACCTTGACTGAAACCTCTCTTGCATAAAAAATGTTTCCCATACACCCAATTTAACATAAGAGAGGAAAAACTGAAGGAGTATATCATGTATATCCATGTCATTCATCTAGGTCCAAATCCTCTAGTAGTATGGATTTTTTAAAACCCTAGTTTTAGAATTACAATGTCCTTCTTTGACTAATGACATGGATGGATGTATCCATATGCCCAGGCCAAGCAATCTTGAATTAGTGAATCAATATTGATTTGTGTGTGCCAGCTTCAAAACAATTGTTTGCAGTTTGTTAGCCAATGGCTTGACAATGACTTCTAATGTGCAATTCAATAGAGAAATAGGCCTACAATCATTGGCAGTAGCAAGAGAATCTTTCGTAGGAATCAAAGTGATGTAAGATGAATTAATGTTGTCAATGCAATGAGCTTGTAAAATTTTGGAGCAGTTACATCCCAACAGTGTTTGATGAAACCAGAATTGAAGCCATTAGGGCCTGGAGGTTTATCAAGAGGAGTTCCCTTGATCACTGCACCAGTTTTCTCTTTGGAGGAAGGTTCTTTTAGAGCTTGAAGATCATCATGTCTAGTAATCAATAAGTCCAAGCTAAACAAATTATATGTAGGGACATGGGTACCATTCCTCTATATGAAAGTTATGTATAAGATTGTTGTTTGTGTTCTATGCCTTGCTCACCTTAAAGCGTCGCAATATGATTTCTACTGTATTTCATTGTTGCCTTTGATTGCAGAAATTTGGTATTTTCATCAAATTTAATAAATCTTATAGTGGCCCTTTGCTTTGGGTACGTCTTCTGCTAGGCTAAAAGTTTAAGAAGTTATTCCTTTGCAATAGTTTTTCCATTCCAGTCAACATTAGAGAGTGGTTTTCGGCATGCAAGCAGACGGCATCTGCGAATTCACGAAGACCTGCAAGATGTGAATTAAGCCTAGCATGAAAAATCAAAGTAACAAAGATTAGTGTACTTTGGGTCTCGTGGCAACACGGTGCGTCCGCTTGCATCCCTAAGTGGTCAGGATTCTCCCTGTGTGTCATGGAAAGGAACAAGAAAATTTAAGGCTTGAATTGCAAGAAAGCCGAGAAAGATTTTAGACCAAAAATTTCCTTTATTTTTGTTGGACTTTTTATTGCGGGTGCAAATTTTTAATCCTTAATCTCTTTTTTTTTACCTTTTTTACCTTTGTGTGATCATTAATTTTCTTGAGTTGTTGATTATTTTTTCTAAGATAGCTACCCGCTTATTTCAAACGGTTTTGTGTGATCACTAAAACAAATGCCATTCCTCTAGCTACACACACATTCACCAACCAATTCATGCGGTCTCTTTACCGTGCTCGCGGCTGCATGCACGGGAACAAAAAGAGCGTGTTATTTTCAAACCTCCAAGCAGCTAATTCTCTAACGAACTGTTGATGTCAATCGAATTGAAAACGAGCAAGTTGCGCATAAGACCACATGGTCGATGTCTCGGCGACGGCTTTTAACGTACCCTCCCCCCCTCTCTCCCTTCAACCATCCCCCCACCCCCTACGATCGATCCAGCTTCCTCCTACCTTCCTCTCTCCCTCTCCCATCTCCATCTCCGGCCAAGCCAAAGCCTCGCCACCTACATAAGCAAAATCCGGAGGCATCTATCTTTAAAGAAGTACAGCAGCAGAAGAGGAGAGGAGGAGCAGAGAGCTGAGAGTGAGGAGAGGTGTGGCGGAGGAGACGTGTAGAGAGATGGAGGTGGCGGTGCCTGTCATGGCGCCGAGCGCGCCGTGCAGCCCAAGAACCGCGGCTGCCATGGGCGGCGGCGGCAGCCATCTTCCTAGCTACTGCTACTTCTTCTCCAGCGCCCCCACGAGCCCGTCCAGGGCCAGCAGCTACGCCGCGGACGAGCAGGGCGACGCCGCCACGTTCGACTTCGCCTTCGGGTTCAGCGGGCAGCTCCGGGAGTCCACGCCCATCCTGGCCGCCGCCGACGAGCTGTTCGAGGGCGGCAGGATCCGGCCGCTCAACGGCCCGCGCTCCAGCGGCGGCCTGCTCGCCGACGAGGACTACGCCTCCCTCTCCGTCTCGCCCCGGTCGCCGAGAAGAGCGAGGACGATGTCCGCGGTGCGCGGCGGCGGTGCAGGGGATCGGGCGGAGGCGTCGGCCGATCAGGGCCAGACGAGGGGCAGGTCCGGCCGGTCGGCCCCTGCGTCGTCCTCGTCGTCGGGCGTGTCGTCTCGCAGCAGGAGGGCCACGCGGTCTTTGTCCCCGTACAGGGGCGACCCGATCGACGACGAGTTCTGCTCCTCCCCTCCCTCCCCGCGCGGCGCCGCCTCCCTGATGCGCGGGTGCGGGAGCGGCAGCCGGAAGTGGCGGCTCAAGGACCTGTTCCTGTTCCGCAGCGCGTCGGAGGGCCGCGCCACCGCCGGCAAGGACCCGCTGCTCAAGTACAGCATGCTCAAGAGCGGCGGCGACGCGTCGATGCGGAAGGGGCGGGGCTCGGCGGCGTCGGCCAGCGACATGGCGCCGTACACGGTGAGCCGGGCGGCGGCCGAGGAGATGCGGCGGAGGACGACGACGCCGCTGCCGTTCCACCGGAACAGCCTCTTCGGCTACTTCCGGTCCAACCCGGCCATCCACTCCATCAGCCGCAAGCTCAGCAGCTACTCCTCGTCGAACTCCAACCGCGGCCGGAGCGCCACCGCCGCCGCCAACTGACGGCCGACGACGCAGCTCGCTCTCCCGCGCGCACATGCATGGCATGCTGGCCACTTTGGCAGTAGAAGAAAAAAAGAAGGAAAGAGAACAGTTTCATTCGTTTGCTCCCGCTTGGTTCGCCCTCCTCGATCTGTATTCTTTCTTTCTTCGTGTGTGAATCACCACAAAGGTTCTCATACAAGTGTAGATAAGCTATGTACCTACGCAGCACATGCAACTCGCAAATTCTTTGCAAATTTTGCCCAAGAACTCAATCACACCTTGAATCTCTCGTTTTGCAAGGGCTGTCTGCTAATTCCATGCGCGATTAGGCGACCAAACCCTGCATCGGCACACGTATATTGTCGATTAATCTAATGAGAAACCAGGGAGGACGCAGCGCGGCAACATGGGGACACTGTTGCGGGATTCCGTCGGGGTGTGTGAGCGTGATGCTGCGTGCATGCGATGGGATGCTGGGTGGATGGATCGATCGGGCTCGGCGGCAAGCTGCTGACGCCCTGAGCTGTTCCCGGGCGTAGTATAATGGTTTCAGGTACACTGCGAACTGTCACAACTGTTTCGTCGAGCTCGCCGCATCGCCACCGCGGAATAATCCGGGTTAAGATAAGCTGGCGGATCTGACATTCCCAGAGTTTAAAACTGATGGGGGTTGGATGCTAGTAACCGGCATGATTAGAGCCTTAGAGCTAGCTGAGATGAGCTGAGGTGTTGATGTGTTTGTTACTGGTGGTAGCGTAGAGACTTGCTCGTTGCATGATGCAAGCAGGCGCATCACCCATCTGCCTCTCCCAAGATTCTCATCTGAGCTTTTCTTGCAAAGATTCTCTTTCTTCTCATCAACTGGACAAGTAGCGAGTAGTAATTTTCTCTGGCCTGGATTGCAATCGTGGAATTGTCGGTTGATTGGTTGGGACTGTGGAGTTTAAGTGTTTATTAACTGAACACCACTCGGTGGAAGAAAGATACGCTGCTACTACCTCCATCCTGGCTTATTGGTCTTCATTGTAATCTATGCCAAATTTTGATCATAAATTAACTAACAAAAAGTTCATGCATATCACAAAAATTATATCATTGAAAACTATGTTCAAATACGAATGCAATGATATAATTTTTGTTTGATTTTATCTGTTAAATCTTTAATCAAAATTTAGCATAGATTACATAAGAGACTAATAAACAAGGACGGAGGTAGTACCCGGAATGTACTCTACCGGAGCAGACACCATCGATGGTGATAATCCTCGTGTTGGAGGAATTTATGCACCGGTGATTAGACATGAGAGCGAGACATCATCATCATGAGCGGTGCTAATCTCTTGTTTTCTCACGGGAAATTAAGCAGCTGTGGCCATGTGGGTAGGCATTAGCCGTTAGGCATAATTAAAATTTAAAGGTGGTGTCAAGTCCACAAGGAAAGGGCAAACAAAAAAGAAACACGACCGCAGAGGGGAGTACCAGTAGAAGTGCAGAAGAACTTCTTTAAGAGAACTGAGGTGTAGTAGAACTCTGGATTGCCAGTTCTGATTGATCAGAGGGTTATCCCAAGTCAACACCTACCAACAGCTCCCGGCCCTACCTTTTGACACAATGTCTGTTCGTTCGTTTTGAATCCGCAGCTTCTGGCGAAGGAACAAAGGGGGGCCTCCAATAATGATAGGCCACCGCTATAACAACACGTCTTTAGAAAGAAAAAATCACCGTCAGTTCTGATTACACATCACTAAGATTCACCGTCGGTTGTTGCTGGTCAGTCGCAAGTCGTTGGCCCATGTCGGCCTTCTTTATTTTTCCTTCTAATTTTATCGTTTTTGATTTTGTGCATCCTCGATGTATGGATTAGGTCTTGAAATTGTGGCGATGCAAGGGCCATAAGTAATTGGTATTGTCTTCTTGATATTAATATACTATCTTCGGTTGAAAAAATTAGCCCACTAGCTTATTTTGTCATCAATTATTCACCCAGGCAAAGGTTTGGATTTCGGTGAAGCACCGACTCAATTAAGAAGTACGCCTCGTGATGGATGTAGTCGGGTTGTGCAACACTGTAGCTTGAGGGTGGGCGCCGGTAGGTCAGGGTGATGACCTCGGAAGGTGGTGTCGAGGGTGGAAAGTCGGGGCGACATCCGCAAAACTTCGACAGGTATGAGGGCATTATTTTTGTTGTCATACGAGGACAACGTGGCCATCGATGTTGGTCGGCGGCCTGCCATGGGAAGCTTATGACGCGTTGTCCCATGGGATGCTTGCTTCTTCATCCGCGCCTAAGAGTCCCCGCTCTCCTAATAGCGGTCACGATCGCTTGTGTACGATGCTAGTGGGAGGTTGACTAGCTTCGGTGTTGTTGTTTTCTGTTAGTTCGTGTGCATGGTATAAGGTGCGTGTCGACGGGTGATCATCGAGATTGGAGTTCAGAGAGTACTCCTAGATTGTTCGGCGAGGGGTCAAAACAGTTAAGTCACTTCTCAGACGCAGAGGTAATTTACCAAGGTTCAGGGCACCACGAGGTGTAATCAGGGACAGAGCTGCTTTATTGGCATTGGAGTCAGTTGACCCCAATGAAATTTGAAAATCCTTCACTAATTTGGTACTAATAACTCACATTTATAGAAGGATGAACCCACTGCCAAATACATGACCCCGTCATACTTTTTTTCCTAGCTTCGTCCTCGGTGTAATACTCTGCTTCTGCTTTGTGTGTTCTTGCTTCTGTAGTGAGAGAGAGAGAGAGAGAGAGCTCTTCTGTTTACAATGGGCATAGGGAGCTCCAAATAATATAATGGGGATTTATACGAATGGTGACAATTGCGCCTTGTTGTGATTTTGTCACGACAGATGTCCTAGTGTGAGGATTTCGTCGTGAGGCCAACGCAAATGGTAGCTTGAATGGGGTTTAACGGGACGAAAGACGCGATATTTTACCTAGGTTCGCCTCCTCACGAAGGAGATAGAAGCCGACATCTTGCTCGATTGATATTGATAATGATGATAAACTATGTTACAAGGGCGATGTTTCGCTACCTCTATCTGGAGAGCATCTAATTCGATCTTGTCTAAGATTTGTCTGTCTAAGCCCTAAAACTTGTCTATTGAGACCTGTCCAAAATCATGGATGGTGATAATCCTCGTGTTGGAGGAATTTATGTACCGATGATTAGACATGAGAGCGAGACATCATCATGAACGGTGCTAATCTCTTGTTTTCTCACAGGAAATTAAGCAGTTGTGGCCATGTGGGTAGGCATTAGGCACAAGGGCATGTACAATGCGTATTCTTAAGGTGATACCTCGCATGCCATATAAAATCGGATATGACATAAAATAGGATCGGATAGGGAAGCGGGATCCTTTCTAGGAGGCGGGTGATTGAGAGAAAAAGTGTGGTCTGGTGACAAAAGCTGAAAAGGTTGAGTGAAAAGTAGAGGTGCATGTGTACTAAGTTTTTATTTTCTACTTTTTAATGAGGTCCACTAATGATAGCTTGCATTGGAGAGAAAAAATAATATAGATACCTCAAATTAATTTTTATCATGGGACATATGTATCTATATGCCGTCATTGTACATGTCCTAATTGAATGTGGTGTCAAGTCCACAGAGAAAGGCAAGCAAAAAAGAAACACGACTGGAGAGGAGAACAGTGCCGCTAACCAGTAGAAACGCAGAAGAACTTCTGTAAAAGAACTGAGGTGTAGTAGAACTCTGGATTGCCAGTTCTGATTTCAGAGAGTTATCCCCAAGTCAACACCTACCAAGTACCAACAGCTCCCGGCCCTACCTTTTGACACAATGTTTGTTCCTTCGTTTTGAATTCGCAGCTTGTGGCGAAGGAACAAAGGGGACCCTCCAATAATAATAGGCCACCACTATTACAACACGTCTTTAGAAATCGCTCGTGTGTGCGTTCAGAAAAAAAATTCACCGTCAGTTCTGATTACACATCACCAAGATTCACCGACAGTTGTTGTTGGTCAGTCGCAAGTCGTTAGCCCGTGTCGGCTTTCTTCACTTTCCTTCTTATTTTATCGTATTTGGTTGTGTGCATCCTCGATGTTTTGATTAGATCTTGAAATTGTGGCAGTGCAGAGGCCATAAGTAATTGGTATTGTCTTGATATTAATATATTACCTTCTATCAAAAAAATAGCCAACTACTTTATTCTCATCATTATTCACCCAAGCAAAAGGTTTGGATTTTGGCAAAACACTGACT
Organism: Triticum urartu; assembly: GCF_056163025.1. NCBI lineage: Eukaryota > Viridiplantae > Streptophyta > Magnoliopsida > Poales > Poaceae > Triticum > Triticum urartu. The sequence continues at coordinate 125,665,227 of NC_141874.1, read as the reverse complement.
CAATTAAGAAGTGCGCCTCGTGATGGATGTAGTCGGGTTGTGCAACACTGTAGCTTGAGGGTGGGTGCCGGTAGGTCAGGGTGACGACCTCGGAAGGTGGTGTCGAGGGTGGAAAGTCGGGGCGGCACCCCCAAAGCTTCAACGGGGTCGAGGGCATTATCTTTGTTGTCATACAAGGACAACGTGGCCATCGATGTTGGTCGGCGGCCTGCCATGTGAAGCTTATGACTCATTGTCTTGTGGGATGCTTGCTTCTTCATACGTGCCTAAGAGCCCCCGCCCTCCTAATAGCGGTCACGACCTCTTGTGTACGATGCTAGTGGGAGGTTGACTAGCTTCGGAGGTGTCGTTTTCAGTTAGTTTGTGTGCATGGTATAAGGTGCCTGTTGACGGGTGATAATCGAGACCGAAGTTTAGAGAGCACTCCTAGATTGTTCGGCTAGGGTTCAAAACACTTAAGTCACTTCTCATCGCAGAGGTAATTTACCAAGGTTCAGGGTACCACGAGGTGTGATCAGGAACGGAGCCGCCTTATTAGCATTGGGGTCAATTGACCCCAATGAAATTTGAAAATCCTTCACTAGTCTGATACTAATCACCAACATTTATAGAAGGGTGAACCCACTGCCAAATATATGATCCCGTCATACTTTTTTTTTCTAGCTTCGTCCCTTGGTGTAATACTCTGCTTCTGCTTGTGTGTTCTTGGTTGTGTGTTGAGAGAGAGAGAGCTCTTCTGTTTATAATGGGCATAGAGAGCTCCAAATGATCTAATGGGGATTTCCCTAGGGGCGGTTTTGGAAGTCCCTTTTATCGGCCAGAGAGGGCCATATTAACGGTGACAATTACACTTCAAGGGCGCTGATTCTTGGGGGCATGTGCATGAAGACTTCTCGGTTGTTATCAATAAGGTCAAGCCAGCTCCGGTAGGGGAGCGACGTTTCGACGACTCGTTCTGGTGGCGGTAGCGATCGTGCATGGTTTGGACACCTTGATGTAATTTTTATTATGTTTGAGATGACTTATAATTCTGATAGATTTTATAATAGGTATAAATCTTTTTCGCAAAAAAAGAGAGAGAGAGAATGAATATATGGTCTCAAAGAGAAGTATACTCCAGAGAGTTGAACACATGTTTGGATACCTTTTTTTTGGAAAACGCTTTCTTTCTCTTTTATTTAAGAACAAAAAATGTTATAAACTGGGTGAAAATTATGTTGGGAGATGAAAAGAAAAATTGCTCTTTGCTTTGACGTTTGATACCCCCTCCGTAAGAAAATATAAAAGCGTTTAGATCACTAAAAAACGTCCTTATATTTCTCTACGGAGGAAGTAATTGGTTGGCATGTCAACGACTCTTTGCTCAATCTACTTCACTTGCTTTTACCAATATATTGGCCAAATTACGAGCAACCAAGATTTTAGCCACAGCTAAAGACTTGGCAGGGCAAGCATAGCCAAGAACCAAACACACCCATAGTTCCAAACCCTCGTTCGTGACACACTCCAAACAGCATCGATCATTGTAACCACACTCTCCTACTAGCCATTTGCTTTGATTGATGTTGGAACAACGAAGCGGCAGAAAGTACAGACACCTTCTGATTTTTGGTTTGGAACTTGAACCTTTGGCAACCTAGGAGGGGCCTAGAAAGGCAGGCAGAGAATCAAATCCAACACACCCGTCGCCGTCATCATCGCCATCGAAGAGGAGCCGGGGAGGAGTGCAACGCAGATGTAGGAGGCATGTGTTCACGGTCCAATCCTGTCGGGCAAGCAAGCAAACAGCTGAGCTAAATTTGACATGATTCGTAGCCGCCGACCTTTCACTGCTGCGTAGACAGTCGACACAGACAACGAGCCTTCGCTTCGCTCGATAAACTCAAGCACATGAGACTGTTGCCGCTGCTGCACTTTCCATGGCTCGGGTTCTCCTTTGCCACGCGGTCGTGGCTTGGGCGCTTGGCCTGTGGTGGTGCATGACAGGGAAGCGGGAGCGTACAGGCAAAGCCAGAGCCCAGAGGGCGATCGTTATCGTAGAGAGTACTTTTCTTTTTAATCTGAAAAAAAAACCATGAGAAGAAAAGCGAATGCCTTCGATTGCCGTTTAGATCCTGCGAAATTATCTACGAGTACGAGTGGCCTGAATATCTTAAGATCCAGGTGATAGGCGTGATTATGAAAAATGGATCGGATAAGATACGGTGTTTGACTCGATGTTAGCGTTTTGTGGAGGGTGGGCTCACGTACGTAGGCCCGTGGTGCCAAACCAACCGGGGAGAGCAGAGGGTTGATCGGAGTCGAAAACATTGACCTCGTGCAGAACGTAGTACGTGCGCGCGGGCGCGACTGTGGGGCGCTGGTCAGCAGAGCACAGCACGCATGCGCACTGCACCGGCGACTCGGCTACAGCCCCCGGGGGACAGGGATCAGCTGACATGCACCTTTGCATGTCACCGTATGACTTGCGGCCTAAATTCATATCTAAACATTGTAAAAAAATCTGAAAAAAATCATGCATGTTCATAGTACATATTAAGATAATTTCTAAAAAATTCAGATCAAAATTCGAAACATACATCAAGAAGCAAAAAAGAGAAATCTGTTATGAATAGTTGCGAATGGTTCTTTGTATATTATTCACATACGAGTTTCTCTTTTTTGCTTCTTGATGTATGTTTTGAATTTTGATCTGAATTTTTTAAGAATTATCTTAATATGTGCTGTGAACATGCATGATTTTTTTCAGATTTTTTTACAATGTTTAAATATGAATTTGGGCCACAAGTCACACGGTGACATACAAAGGTACATATCACCTGATCCGTGTCGGCCCCCGGGACCGGGGATGGGACCCGCCCGACGCCCGAGGCGAACGGGGTCGCATCGCGCACGCACCTGCCGACCCCACCCGCGAGCTTCGTGCTTCCCACAAAAATGGCACGCACGCATGATGATGCCCAAGGAATTTTGGCTCTCACAGCACTGATGTGCGTGAGGTGCATGTGTTCGTCCGATTAGACTTGGTTAGATTTCACTCTCCCTTTCGCCATCACGATCGAGCCCGCTGCAAAAGCTACCACCGCACAGGACACTTGCCGCAGCATGCACTTGAATCTTATTCATCGTGACAGCGCATGAAACCTCCGCCAGTATTAGGGCATTTTTAACCGATTTCCTAAAAGTTAGTGAGTAAAGCCTAGCCGATCCCCTAAAAGTTAGTGAAGTAAAGTTGGAGTAACCGTGGCCGCACCTAGTCGATCCCCTAAATGTTTAATGGAGTAAAAATAAAATTGACTTGATTTTTGTGTCCTAATCACACCAACTTCAAACACTACATAATACATATCTTAAAAACATTCAAATTAAACACATGCATCTCCGCTCTACAATGTCAAAGGCAAGCACTATAAACAATCACTATCAAATACCAACGGGACGCGAGGTTTTATTTTTACCTTGTTGGCATTTCATCGAGCACTTGACGACCGCATTTTTTTGTTGTCGGCTGCGGCCGCCGCCTACGTTGGAGCAGTTGCCGTAGAGGCAACCAGAGTTGCCGCACGAGGCGCCACCGCAGTCTTCTTCATCCTCTTATTGGCGGCCGCCTCGGCGAGCGCCGCCGCCGCCGTCGTCGGCTTTCGAGCCCATTTTTCTCAGGTAGGTGCGGCGTGCCGTTTGCCGGAGAAGCGGTGGCCACCCGGACACCATTGGTACGGTTGGAGGCGAAGCTTGGCCCCGGTGGTTCTTTGTCATCCCCAAGCTTTTTCTTCGACACCACCGGCGGCACGTTGGTGATTTCTGGCGGCGAAAAGCCGGCGCTGGTGGCCGGCGGGGTGAGCGGGGAGGGGGTGGGGTGGCTATCCATTCCGACCGGCTCGGAGGTCATCGGCAGCGGCGGCGGCAGGGGGTTGGTGGTGGCGGTGGCGGGAGGCAGTGCGGCGCGGGAGGGCGAGAAGGAGTTTTACTCGACTGTCGCACGATGGAGTATATTTAAGAAAATTGTGAAAGGAATGGGTAGTTGGAGTAAATTTTTTACTCCGTTAACGTTTTTAAATGATCGGCTAGGTCTGCCGTAAAGGAGTAAATCAAAAAATTTACTTTTTTATGGTCGTATTGGGGATTGGTTAGAAATGCCCTTTGCTCGACGCTAAGCAGTAAACGTGCAGACAGTTTATTATGTAGTAGATCTTGGGCCGGTCGTCGGTCAACCGGTCGATAATAAGTCACGAAAGGAAGCGGCATCGCGTCGAATATATACAAGCGTAGCAGATGGAGAACTGACAGGAGACATGGTGCCGTCACAGGTACAGGTGTATGTATTGCCAAGCCAAATGTCGATCATGACCGAGTCCTTGTTGTGTCCCCCGGCATGTGCTCGGGGAAAAGTTCACGGTTTCAGACTGTATACAATACTTAACTATACTCAACTGATATGTTTGGTGTAGGCTGACGGCCGTATCCGCCAAAAGACTGGAGTAAGCAATTTGGTAATACTACCAATTAATATTTTTCTCAGAATCATCTTGTGATGTTTCAGAAAAATTCTACTACTTGTAGCAGATAAGTCGATTAATGAATCGATTCAGAAAATAAAGCTAGCAGATACGCCCATTTATGAACCCATTCAGCAAATGAATGGGGGTATTTCTCAAGCATTCTGGTTTACTCTCAACTTCACTGTCTCGCCTTCCTATTGCTCTCATACGCATGTATTGGAATGTCCTCACAAACATCCGTGTCAATTACAGTGGCCGTCACATTTTCCACAAGATAGACACCAGAAATGTGCAAAATCACCTCAGCGAGCTGGCAGGGTTTCCACAGTTCTCACTAGTGAGTAGTGACCACTGATCAAGTGTTCAACAATCCAACTGTCATCTGATAAACTTAAACTGCCCTATCGTGGAAACCCATTACTACCACCAGAATATCTGTACTGCGGCATCACATATGCCCCATCTGGATGACGGCGGTACATAGTTTGCGATGTGTTGAATGGTGGAAACACCACTGCACGTTGATCAGGTGGAGGTTCCCTGAAATAACCAGGCGCGCGCCAGCCAGCCAGTGCTGCATTCGGGTGTTCAAAAACCATTTTAGGGTTTGGACATGAAATTGATCTGCCGTCCATATGATGTTGCCAGGCATTGCCAACTTCGCGCAATGGAGGTGGCCGATGGGTCCTCTCGGATAAAGGATGATGTATCCCAACTGAATTTCCTGGGTATGCCTGCGGATGAGAAGCTGAACCTACGCGCCTTCCTTCAAACTGACCATGGTTGCCACCAACAGTGTTTTTTTGCTTCGAACCGGTTTTTCCTTTACTCGGCCTAGCCTCCGTGCTATGCAGGCCATTGTTAACTGGTGCTGTCCGCGGGTTTTTCTGCGAGATGGCATGATTTGTCTCCGTGTTGGCATTTTGCTGAGAACTGCTGGTGCTGGTACCAATGTTTTTATCCAGGGGGGCAGAATTTGTCTTTGCCTTCTGACGACCATCGGTGCGGTTTTTTCCAGAAGACACTCGGTGCTCTTCTTTTCGATTTTTTTTGGTAGGATGATCGGAGTTGGAGGATTGCATAGCACGTTTTCTGCCTTTAGTGATATTGGATCCGCCATCAGGCCCTCCAGGTTGAGACTGATGCTTTCCTTTTTCCTTCGATTTCTTGCCCTTAAGAGCTGAAAGAAGGATAGATACAAAAGGAAGAGGGACAAAATTAGTCTGGCACCTGGCACAGCAAACATAGACCTTCAAAATAGTAGAATTCGAAACTCCAAAGAAAATTGAGGAGACACAAGTTGAATCACACAATAGCTTAGTGAAACAAATGTAAAAAAGTGTATGCATACATCTTTCGTGGGCAACAACAGACAGCTCATCTTGCAAAAGCTTATGTATGTGTTATGCTGTTCTATGTAGATAGATTTTTAATTGATTCCTTCTGAGGAACAGCTGGTTCTACAGTAGATTCTTAAGGATCCCAATGCCAGTCGATTAGACCAAACCAAACTTTAGAGTATACTACAGACATCAAAATCAAAATCCAAATAAGAAATGGTCACAAACTGCTGGTATTTGTACTGTCTAACCATCATCGTAGAAGTCATTAGCATACAGTAAGGTTCAAACTTTAACATCGAATACGGAAAATGTACTACATTCTAGAAAAGATATTTTTCTAGGGCAGAGAAGAGGATTTATTAAACAAATACAACAGCTTTTAACACAGTATCTCCTCGATCGAATACTAACCCACATATGCAATAACATCAGTTAGTTCAGAACTGGGATAGTAATAACAGCGAAATATAATCTGTCCCAGGAACAACCAAGGTTATGTTGCCAATAGAATTTACCGTGTCCTCCAGAATTACGTCTATTTGAAGCACGGACACGCCTTGCAGCATCTCCTCTATTGTGCTTTTCTTCTAGAGCCTTCAACCTATTCGCTTCATTTGCCCAAGCCTAGAATTAAAACAAAAGAATTGCTACATGAACATGAAAATCATACGGGGCCATCTTGTGACAAGGTCAATATATCAATGCATAAGTACACACCATCTGAGAATTGTCCAAACATCCTCAAAATGGTGCATGTGTAAAATAAGCTTCATTTTTCCCATTTATGTTGGTGTGGTTAAAAGCTATAATTCATGCATACCCAAACAGCAGAATGGATCAATAAGATTATCTGTAGCTACCTCATACGAGTAGTATGAAAGGCAACATAAACTTGATATTTGGTATGCACAGATCGATAACATTCCAATAGCACAATATCTAAAAAGACAGCATAGAATTATAAGTATGATTAAGTGCGTGCGTTGGGTAATATTGAAGTGTTCTAATATCAAAAATGTGATTTGCAGAAACTAGTGCAAACTAATTCTGGTAAAGAGCAGTTCCTACCTGACGGAAAGTCATCATTCTGTATAGATTGCGTCCTTTGACAAGTAGCAGATACAAAGGTGGTAATTTGCCTACTCCTTTGCTCCAGAACACTTGAATCTATTGAATTGAACAACTAACATAGTCACAAAGGCCATAATAAGAGGGGGAAAAACAATAGCAGTACTATATCACTGAATCGATCCTTACAGTAAATGTGTGTTGCTGCTTGTCTTTACCATAACTTTCCTTAACAACTTTCCCAGCTACTATTCGCTTCCCCATACATTTTGAGTGCCTTTTGCCACTGTCATAACCAAAGGAGAATCACATTACCATTCCAAAGAGACACAGGATGCTCTAGTGCAAGAAACACCAATGAGTACCTTTTCTCGTGAACCTTTTGTTTGAATAAGACAGTATCACCTCGACAGACATCGCCTAATTCACAGACCATGGTCAACTGCCTTCCATAATTTTGTATGCAGATAAGAGAAAGCTTCCATGACAAGTGGGAACTCACCTTTACAGTTAATACAAAAGGATGACCGAGGATAAATCTTCTCAGGATCTTCATCTTTGAACCTATTTCAGAAATGTCGCATCACCATATAACAGGGGATTTGGGATTAAAGAAAAACCAAGAACAAAAAATAATAATGCAGGGAGTGTTTTTTTAAATGTGACTATCGATATCAGATGCAAAAGCTATTCGTCCCAATAGTTGAGGACAAGCGCCAATTTACTGAATAGTTCATGACTAGGACATATCAAATAACGAACCTCCGATGCAGCATTATTCTTTCGACACAAGTTGCTATGTCCCCAACTTGGGGAAGACCGTTATTCTTTAAATATGCTTTGCACTCCGCCAACTTAATCCCATCCAGGTTTCTCCCACCTACAAGAAAATATTGCTCATCAAATTATGTAGGAAATAAGAGAGTACACTCAGATATAAGGACCATGATGTTCAATAAATTCATGTTTTGCTCTGGAACAAACAGAACAAAAGCAAGGTCTAGCCATATCATATAGCACTGTCCTAACTTCTACCATCTCAAACATGACAGAAGTCGTGCCAAGGATTCCAGCTCAATTCAACCACTGGTTTTCATTGAAGTTGGTCCTGCCAATTGCTCATATCCATTTCAACCACCATTCTGCCTGTATTTCAAAACAAATTATAGCTGCCTACAAAAATATCTACATAATTTGGGAATCCTATTTCTTCAGGTGAGGCTGTGATATTCAATATCACTAGGAGGCAGACCACATTCTGCGACTAAATTCAGTTGCACTAGATTCCTCCAACCAGCAAGAAATCAGATCGAGTTCCCCCTGGATGTATCCCACCACGAACAACGTTAATTCTCAACAGCCAACAGGGTTCCAGGGTGCAGCATCATCCACGGTGTCCAATATCACTCAAGGAAGACTATGTTTCGCGGCTTGATTGAGTTGCACTAGATTTTATAACTTGATTGACTTGATTGAGTTGCACTATTGGCTAAGATCACGGAAATACTCCCCTCCCTCCCCCCGCGTCGCCCCCGCTCGGGCGACTCGGGCGGGATCTAAAACCCTAGCCGCCGGGGGTCCCCATCCGTCCTCCACTCCCTCCGCCGCCGCCGAAGGACGCCGCCGGCTATAGCCCGGGGCTGATGGCGGTGGCGGGGGTCTTCCCTCTTGCCTGCGCTGTGCGGGCGGTGCGGAGCCCCGCGGCATGGGTGGCACGGCCGATCTGGCCTGGCGGCGCGGCGGGCCTGCCTTCCGGCGGCGGCGTGGCGGCTGCCTCGGCCAAGGGCGGCGATGGTGGGGTGCGGCAGCCGGCCCTGTCTCGGGCTGCGTGGCGGCGTTCGGCGGCGGCGGCCGGGTCTGCGGCGACACACCATCTGACCTCGGATCGGCGGTGGCGGCATGGAGGGCCTGGTGGTTGGGTCGGCACCATGCGGGTTGTGCCCTCCGGACAGATCTGATCTGGCCGGTGCGGCCTGCGCCATGTGCGGCGGCTCAGATCGGCGGCGACCCGTGCGCACAATACGTGATGGAGGTTCTTCGAGCAGATCCGGGTGAAAACCTTGTGCTTGGCTTGATGCCAAGACCGGCGTTGGTGGCACCCTGTGGTGTCATTACCTTCTTGAAGGCATCGCCGTGGAGAAGCTCTAGACCTCTATCCGCTACCTCCGAGGGAAACTCTAGATCAGTTGATCGGATGACGGCGGCGCGTTGGTGTCGTTTCCTCCTTGGGGGCGTCATTCTTGGAGGCGTACACGGGATCGATGGATCAGCGGGTGCCTTTTTTGGTGGAGCGGTAATTCATCCTTCACATTGATGACGGCGGATCTCAGCGGCGTGGTGCAGTGGAGACTCGGCGCCCGATGCGCGGTGATGGACTCGCGCAGGTGGAGGTAGTTGTCTGGCGTCAAGGTGGCGTCGATGACGGAGTGGCCTGACAAGGTAGAAGCCTCAATATCTGCTCTGAAGACGGACCTGTGGAAGATGGCGGCGACGACACATGTGAGTGCGTCAGACCAGTTTATGCCCAAGACCCGGTATGTTGCTCGGCTGGGGCTTCCGGCTTTTAATGATAGGCTTAGGTGAGTAGACCGGGTATGTGGCCCAGGTAGCACCCCTTCATCATATAGATAGGAGTAGTGGCATATGTTGCATGGCGAATTCAGGCATATTGTTGTAATACTTTGTAAGGTCCTCGAAAATAATCAATAAAGTGGCCGGGGGTCATCCTCCTTTTCTAAAAAAAAAAACTAGATTTTACTAACCCACAGGTGCTCACAGATTGAGTCTCCTCTGGATGCAATCCATACCACGAAGCTACTTCCCCGACAGGGTTCTAAGCTTACAGTACGCAGAACTATCTAGTACAAGTTTATTAGATCAACAGTGCCAAGCACATGCCACGTTTTCCAAGAATCAAACGGCAATCAGCACTATCTACGAGTTCCAATTCCGCTCCAGATTTTCAAAAATATCGCCTGCCTATAGAACGCAATCATCCGAATTACGGCCGAGAGCAAACGAGAAAGGGATAGAGGTGCATACGGCGGAGGAGATCGGCGATTTTGGTGCAGGCAGCCTCGCTCCGATCCGCGCCGGGTCGTTCCGCCCCCGCTTCCCCCTCGTTCCCCGCGCGGCCGCCTTCCTCATCGTCGTCCTCATCGTCTTCGCTGTCGCTGTCGCTGATGTCGACGTAGCTCTCGCCGCTGTCGCTGACGTCGACGCAGCTCTCGCCGCTGTCGCTGATGTCGATGTAGTCTTCGTCGCTGCTGGGCTCCTCCTCCTCCGACGACGACGACCCGGACTCTTCGGATCCGCCGGCATCGGAATCCGAGGAGATGTCGATGGGCGCGTGGCCCTCTTCCTCATCTGCCGCCACCGCCGCCGCGGCGCGCCCTCTTGTTACCGGCATCGCGGCGTCCTTGCGCGCCACCGGATTGCCTTCCGCCGCGCCGCCGTGCCGCCGCTTTGCCCCTCGGCCTTCGCGTTTTCCCCCTTTTGTTTGCCTCGGAGAAAAATGGAAAGGCGGATTTATATGATTTATATTGCCTTGTCAGACCAGCAACGTCTGCAGCCTCTCCACAAGTAACGTCACTTTATAAGTTCCAGAAATTCAAATTTTGAATGAACGGCCGTTGGGTTGGGACATTTGGATTGACGTGTTGCTCAGAAGAAAGCCTCAACGGCTCAGATCAGAGCTTAGCTTGCCAATGCCATGGTAGCTGTTTTGGTAACTTCTCCATCCGTCCCATAATATGCTTACGTATTGGAGACGTGACTCCTTTAACGTACAGCTCACATACTGACGTATGGATCCGGACCCACCCATCAATGACCCAACCTCAGGGGGGCGTACTTCAGCGGATCCCGGCTCCACGTATTGGAGGGAGTAGTAATATTTGGACTAAATTTTAGCAAAACTAGTTGTAGAGATTTTTAGAAAAAGCAGTTTTAAGTTGTTGTTTTGTTCAAGTTAGTTGATAGAATACTTTGTTTGGACTTATAAACTTCAAATATGGCCGTCAATGAGATAAGAGTATTAAATAGATTTTCATCTCTAGTTTTCACTTCTCTCCGATTTTCTGTCGTTGCTGGTCTCTCTCTCTCCCTTAACGAGCACACATGTATCGCCGACGAGGCCCTCATGGTGCCAACACTCAGATACCTTCCTGCTACTAATGCATCAAATGTGGTCGAGCACGATGCCTTCTCCGTCACACCTCGAGAGTGGAAGAAGCGGACGACGGTGACATGTTATCAAGATGATGACCGTCAAGGGACGATGGCAGTTGAGTCCTTCAAGGGCCAAGGGCGGTGTTGCATGTTGTGGTGGCAAACTCGATGTTGAATGCTTCAAGGGGCAAGGGCGGTGTTGCATGTTGTGGTGGCGAGATCAACGTCGCCAGAAGAACCTCACATATCCGGGACTGGCTTTTGGGATGACGAACCCATGACTAGGGTTGGTTCACAGGAAGCGAGTTTTTGAATATTAGTAGACTATCACAAAACGTAAAGTATGAGCGTAGGCAAAATCGGTTGTAATGATAGTTAGAATAATTATGGTATCTAAAGAGAATTGAGAGCTTCTCGCAAGTCTCACGTGCCATCTTCCCCCAAAAAAGTCTCACATGCCTTAAGCGTGCGTTTGGTTTGAGCTCAATTTCACCCTACCAAATAAATTAGCCACTCAAATTTTTGGTGATTTGTTTTAGGGAACATCATTGCACTTTATTTTCGATGACGTTCAAAGGGATTGTTACAAATATCAAGTGGCGCAACTAGCCAAATATGGCAACCAACATCTAAAGATAATGAGAATTTAGCTACACTATCCGCCTTATGTTTACTCTTGCGACTTCCATAGACAACACGACAATACTCGAAATCCCTTGCACGAGCAATGATTTCCCTGACAATGGCACCATGCCTTACTCCTACATTTCGATATATCCTGCTCAACGGTTGCACAGTCGGAGGCGTTGGGTAAGTGTTTGGCAGCAGATCATCCGCTAGAGCTTGAGCTTCTCAGCGAGCTAGGGCTTCAAATGTCGTGTCAACCGTATGCTCAGGAACTTCTTCATTAGACAGAACCCAAACACATCTCAACATCGAGCGGTCAATCAAGGAATGATGTCGTGAGTCTTGACAACCACATAATGAGCAATTAGGAGTGCTAGACATATTTCAATGGTGAAGAAGATCATAACATGTGATCGGCTGTTGGGCAAGTCTTCGTAAACACACCTTAATGTTTGCATTTCTACATCTCATCTATGAGCTCACATACGATGCTAGCATTTCCATTTGTTCATGTGGTAATTGGCCTCATCGTCCCTTGTCGAGGAAGCCAGTTGTGACACAATATTTCAGTGGAGGCTCCGTCATCTATTCTTTTTATAAGGCCATGGGCTAGAATATCACGTACTTTAATGATTGATCTCCTGATTTATGATGAGTGAGAGCCAAGATTCACATCAAGGATTGAGCTATCTGGATAGTAAACCGTTTTCAATATTCTGGCACTCAAAGAACTAGGTTCTTCCAATAATCTCCATGCTTGCCTTGCTAGACACGCAAGGTTAAACAACTCGAAATCACGAAAACCTAACCCAAGCTACTTTATGTTCACCTCCTTTGCTTCGCCACCAGTATTTCCCTATAAGAGTGTTAATATACTCGCAAAGCCCAAGTGGGAGTTTAAAATAGAACATAGAATAAACCGGGATAGTTTGTACCACCGACTTGATCACCACATATTTTCCCCCAACAAACAATAAATTTCCAAGCTAACCTTGAATCTTGTAGATGTGATGTTCTCAGCTCGAGCTCAAATGAGCTCAGGTGAACAATAAAATCACCCAAAAAAACAAATTCTATTTTTTCTGTGTCAAACATTGACAATTGTTCTAAGTACTTGTAAAATTTCATCATGGAATAACATTTGTGCAAGTCGTGGAAAAAGAACAAAATCAATGCTGCAAAAAAGTTATTTTCAAAAGCATTTTACATTGCTAATTTTTTTTTATTTTATTGCCACGACTTCCACAAATGTCATTCATGATGAAACTTTGCAAGCATTAAAAACATTTGTTAAAATTTATAAAAAATAGTTTTTTTTCAAAAATTTCAGACTTTATTGTTTGAGCAGTTTTAACATGCTCCCTCTTACCCCTCTTTTCTCATGAGAGGTAAAAGTATATAATAGATCTGAGCCGTTGATCTCATTAATTAGTGATCTGATTAACTCTTACCTTCTTACCTTAGATGTAAGGCCTCCTTTGGTTTGGAGGAATTTCATAGGAATTTTAGAGGATAGGATTCTTATAGGATTTTTTTCTTTTAGAGCCCTTTGATTCATAGGAATAGATTCCTATTCCTACATAGAATTGGTTCCTATCCTCCACATTTCATAGGAAAATAAAAATGAGCCTAGACTCAATGGAAAAATTCCTTTGATGTCAACCAAATGACATCTCGTTTCCTATTCCTACTCATAGGATTTGAGATACATGTCATCTCATTTCCTACAAAATTCCTATTTCTACAATAATCCTATCCTATGAATCAAAAAAGACCTAAAAAGAGAGGGTAAAAGGAAGCATGTTAAAATTTGTCTTACTGTTTATACCGAGCTCACATGAGGTCGAGCTGAGAAGGACACTTTTGGAATCTTGCTCCATATTTCCATGCTTCAAGTACTTGAAGGTCTCACTATTTGACTTGCCCACCTCTAGCAGTTTGAGGGCAACCCTTGCTAAAAAAACACCTATGATTTATCAAGATTCACCCTACGATCAAAATTTGAGTGAATGTTTATCTTCCTGATGAAGTGACCAATATTGACAAAAAATGCCAACTATCCAAACAAATCAAGGGCAAAAAATTTGGTTATAACCAAAGAAATGGTAAGGTCCGTTTCAGACACCAACCAAACATATCACGAGTATCAGCCATACAAAAATGAAATCAGTGCTCTTGTCCATGCGACGATAGACAGCCATACAAAAATGAAACCAGTGCTCTTGTAAATGCGACGACAGCCACCCATCCTTCACTAAAATCAGAGTCAGACAATTAGGAAGAACGTTGAAGCAAAACCGGGTGAGCAGCACAAAATTCAAGCATCTTCAACTCAATCAATATAACGGCACACTGACGACAAAAGGGCGACTCTGCTCCAGTTACATGAACGGGGGCATTTTACAACGCTGCCCACAGCGACAGGACATGGCTGGGCGGGCTATTCTAAGAGACTGTTAGAGGCATCACATGTTGCCGAGACACGGGTGAAATTTCCTTTTCCTAACCTACTAAAAGATGATGCTGATGAACTTTGAAGAAGACGGTGGTGATCAGTACACGGGCGACCGCAAACAGAACTCTATATTCAGATTAGTGGCAAAACCAGGCGGGTTCTAGCGCAGGCAGCGTCGTGTCGTGTCATGTTGACCTCGGTGTGCAGTCTTGGCCTTGCTTGCTAAGTTGGGCTGGGGCTGGGGCTGGGGCAGCATAAATTTGTACTGTCGTTAGAGATTATCAACAGCTATCTCATCTTTGACAGGGACCTGCTGGACATGCCATGCAGCAACTTGACAAACCCGAGGAAGCTGAGCTTCCCATCGGTGTGCCGGATCCAGTCCTGTAGAACGACATGCAGCGGCACGGAAGGGCTGAGACCCAGTTCCTGAAACACCAAGTAGCATCATAGGAAATGTGTGAAGGGACTCCAAATTTATCAGTTAGAGAATGAAAATAGACAGGGAGGAAGATATCACGTACTGAAGCTAGCTCGTCGATTACAATGGCTCGATTGCCATCCTTCTCGAAAATTTCATAAGCGGATCTCGCATGTTGCTCCCATCTGTCTAATGCTTCAAGCTGGTGAACACTTACTGCAGCTGCACAGAACTCGTGGAAGTCCATTCTTCTGTACTGAAGAGCGCTCAGCTGAAAAGACAATTCAGGTATACCGTGAGTACAGTTTATGCTGGATGAAAATTCTGTCTTTAAGATCAACAACATAAGTAATGTACCGAGACAAGAATCTCCTGAACTCGTGTTTCTTTCATCGCATCAGTGGCTTCTCTTGTTAAGGCCTAAAAAGGAAGGAAGAGGAGTCAGCAAGGGGGTTCAAAATGAATGGGAGAGAACATATCAGAGCTCTATGACGAACCAACCATTCTGATATTATCTAGCGTGATACATCCATTTCTATCAGGCTCTAATAAGGAGAACTGCCCTTTGAGATAAAAAAGCTCATCAACAGTCAAAGTCTTCGACAAAGCCTGTAATGGATCAAGAAAGATACATCAACGGCTGCAGCTTGCAGAGGAAAGTAAAAGCGGTCAGCCATAGGTATCAAAAGAATATTTTGACAGCACCACTTTGAGGTTCAAATAAAGTGGCATCCCCTCTTTATGCTATTTTAACAGGAGAGAATTGCAAACAAATAGAACTGTACAAGCATTTCATTTTGGAACTTATAAAACCAATGGTACAAAAAGTAGGCGTCCAATTTTTTTAATGAAAATTATACACATGTAATGATATTGATCAGGAATTTGTACAAGGCATGTGGACTTGAAAGTATTAAACATCTAACAAAATACTAGGTTACTGCACAACCATTCAAAGCCTTGAGTAGAAAAAATGCTGTAATATAAAAGCAAGTCCAGATTTGAAGCAACAGCATATATCTATGTGGAACAACAGGAGAAAAAACAGAACAGATTTTATCAATGCAGACCTTCAGAGCAGCTTTACGTAACGATGAAGAACGAATATAAGCTTTGATAAGACGAAATATAAGGACGTCCAATGGCATCTTAATGTCATTGTAATTTCTAATCCATGGATGACCTGAAAAACATGATATAAGGCAGAGTTAGCAATGTAAGTTTAAACTGGATCCATACATACAGACTGAAACTCACCTAAAGCTTGTGCTGCAGTCATCCTTCTACGTGGATCCTTGCATAGCAAGCGCTTAACGAAGTCCATTGCTTCTGGAGTCAGAGAAGGCCAAGGTGCCTCATTATAACTGGGGTCAGCTTTGAGAACAGAACGAAATATGCCAGATTCAGTGCGTGCCCAAAAAGGGCGGCTGCCACAAAGGAGGATATATGCAATGACACCGATACTCCAGACATCCGCTTCTGTGCTATAGCATCTATGCAGAACTTCCGGAGCAACATAATAAGCACTTCCAACGATATCATTTAGTCTCTCATCTGCATAAGGTATTAGACCACTGCATTAAAAAAGTGCTAGTGGATAGTATTATCTTCACTGATGGCAAGTACAAATCAACAAATTAACAGATATGCAGATTGATGAGCAAGAAACTAACCTGGTTTTACAAAATCTGATAATCCAAAGTCAATTGTCTTAAGTTGAGAGTTCTCATCTTTCGAAGTAAAAAGAAAATTCTGAAGAGAAAAAACACAACATTTTAGAAATCCATTGCAATGTCAAATACAAAAACAGTAAAATTAGATCTTATTCACAGGAGAAGAGAAAGGCAATACAATAAATACACCATCTAAGGAATGTCATGAACAAATTATACGTCCTTTGGAACAGTGTAATTTTTTTTCTTTCAAAAAGGAGGTTCGAACATTGGAAGTAGAAACAGGTAGCCATCGCCATTTGCCTTAAAAGTCATGGCTTGTTTACCAGCACTATTTAAATCATCACTTTCTAATATCTCAAACATGGTAATGATGACAACTGATGAGATGCAGGTAAAACTGAACTTCACCTCTGGTTTGAGATCCCTATGAACCACTCCCTGAATGTGGCAAAAAGCGACAACGTTCAATATTTGCACCAGGACAGACTTTGCATCATCCTCGGAGTACTTTCCACCTCTACTTAAAATGAATGCAAAACATAAGCTATATTAAAGTATTTCGTAATAAACCATGATGTTGTATAACATAATGTAAGTTTACTTGTAGCTTACCTGGAAAGTATTCTATCCAGAAGCTCCCCGCCCTCACACAACCTAAACAACGGGATTTTTAATTAGATATTAAAAAAACTAAACATGGCGTGGATGGCATTTGAAATCCAGAATAGAGCGTACAGGGATCACTATCAGCGGAAGGTATAGAAGCTAAATATAGATGCCAAAAAACAGATGCCTAATATAAGGCAACATTCAACGACCTGTAGTAATGACATCATCTGGATTTGGCCATATCTAGAAATCCTTTTTATTGGCAAAATATTTGTTGTCAAGTTTGGGCAATTGGGCGGGAAAATAAAAGAGTATCCAGTTGCACTGCAAGCATATTTAAAACAGTGTGGCTGCCCCAAATGGCATTAATGTATGTTCATTTTCATCATGCATTATCAAGTGATAACTGCTCAGATTATTTAAATTGCCAGTAACTAACCTGAGAACAAGAACTAACGTAAGAACAAGAACTAACCTAAGAACTGAAAAGGTAACTAACCGTCCAGACATATGGATGAAATAACATATGGTTGTTAACTACATTTTTAAGCACACAAGATAACGCATTATATGCTTCTGAAAGGTAATTATTGCCGCATCAGCAATAAGTAGATCAAAGAATCTTAATAAAAAGGGACTGTGGAAAACTATTGAAGTTGCGTCAATAAAATGGAACTGATTATTCAGTGAGTTTGTTTTCTATGCTTGTAGTTGAGAGTGTTGATAACAAGAGCAAAAAGCTACTCTACTCTGCTTGACATCTTAAGGAGTGCATCCTCATAGCATGTGAAATTGAAGTCAAAACACATTGTGTGACTATCAAGGTGCTGGAACTTACTCCATGACTATGTAGACATTTTCGTTGTCCTCATATGCATCATAAAACTGAACCAAGTTCTTGTGTCCTGCCAAAGCCTTCAAAATTTTCACCTCCCTGCGGACATCCTCTATAGCAATGGATGTTGTCATCTGACAAGAGATTAGAGCAACTTCAGATGATACTAAAAAATGTACATAGGAGGAGTGAGGAACTAAGTTCATGCCTAGCAACGACACAATGATGGTATTAATCCTCAAGTAAGGCATTGAAATGTGGTGACCCAAACAAGGGAGATTGCAACTATGGAGAGATTAAACCAGATCGCACAGCCATAAAAGAGCGATAGGCAAAGTAGTTACGGAATATCAAGTGTAAACTCCATAACAAAAAATGACAGGACTTACTCAGATCTCATCATTCAAGTGGGTATATTTAATGTTTTACAGCACACAATTTAATATGTTACCTAGTACGTACCATGCAACAATGCTGAACGTAGAAGATCTCGTAATCCATATTATTCTTATATACAGGTATGCAGCATGTGATAAAACTAGATATTCTTTTCACAATGCACGATGTAGATCAATAGCATGTTAGTACATGAACCCATGATGTCAGGTTACATCTGTAACAAGGCACATCTACTCGACTACTCGTGTAGACAAGAAGGGGCCACGTTTCTTAAGAAATGAACAGGCATGCATCCAGTTCTCAAAAACTTTGATTAGACTATATTAGTGAGTGGTTGCTTTCAGGAACACATGCTTTACCTTTCTCTGTTCAACAAAATATGAAGGACATTTATACAGCATCAATCAAAACCGCAAAAGTCATGAGAGTACCGAATTATCCAACAGAAATTCACAAATCTAAACTAGCGCGGCATCAACTTTCAGAAAAACTAGCGAACGGATCCGATATTTTTTATTTTTGAAGCGTTTGCAGAGGTTGCGGGTAGGTCATCACCTTGGCCTTGGGGATGACCTTGACGGCGACGGCGTCGCCCTTGCGCGCGCCCTTCCTAATCCTGGCGGCGCAGGTGTATCCGAAGTGGCCCCTGCCGACCTCGTCCCCGAGGTCGTACTTGGCGGCGAAGCCCTTGTTGAAGCCGAAGCCCTTGTCGAGGCCCCTCCCGCCGTCGCCGTCCTCCTCGGGGATCGCCGGGCGCGGCGGGCCGTGGCGCCGCGCGAGCGCCTGGCGGATGTGCTTGGCGGGCGAGGGCGGCGGGAAGGGCAGGCGCAGGAGGCGCCGGGCCGGGGTGGCGGGCGCCGGGGACTTGGCGCCCGCCGGGGCGGGGGACCTGGAGGAGGCCCTGGAGGAGGCCCTGGGGGAGGCCGCGGAGGAGGAGGAGAAGAGGTGGTGCGCCGGGCTGGGGCTGGGCGTGGAGAAGGGGAAGAAGGGGGACGACGTCCAGTGCTTCTTGGAGGCCGGCGTGGCGGGCGCCGTGGAGGAGGGCGGCGGCGGCGTGGCCGGCGCGGGCGGCGGCGGGGAGGCCCCGTCGGCGTCGCGGGTGCGCGGCTTGGCGTGGCAGCCCCCCATGGCGGCGGCGGGCGGCGGGTGGGATCTGGATCGCGGTGGTGGCGATGGCGGTGGGGCGCGCGCTAGAAGGAGGGAGAGTAGGCGGCCATGGCGGAGAGGAGAGAGAAGGGGAGAGAAGGAAAGAGAGAGCTTTTAGTTGGGGGGGGGGGGGGAGTGTGGGGACTGGACTGGAGTGAATTGAAACGGGGAAGGTGGAGTGGGAGTAATGGTGGCCCGAGCCCAACCCCTAGGGTGGCGCGGCGAGCTCGCAGTTGGTTGCAGTGCGTGAGAGTGAGGCTGGCTAGCCCAGTGACAGTGAGCGAAGGCTTCGTGGCTGTGGTGTTTTTTCTTTCTTTCTTGGCTTTGATTAGAGGGAGGTTTGGTTTTGATGGCGGTGATTAAGCCATGGATCGCCATCTATCTTTCTCTCCCCCCCTTGCTTCTGGGGGCGGGGCTTAAATTTTGGCCGGGACTGGAGCTGGAGGGGGTTGCTTTCCAGCCGATGTGAGAGTGGCCGGATTAGTCGCTGTCGCCCTTGTTCGCTTGCGCTTTTCGGGTGGAGCACGAGACCTCCCGACTCCTTGTTTTCGAAAACAAAACTGCTCCACGCACAGTCAAGAGATTGGGCGCGCCCGTGCCCGTGGCCCTGGGAGGCAACTGAATGAGGTTTGCAGACGTTCTTGTCCATAAGTCGCCGCGCCCGACCCGACCCATAAGTTGCCGCGGCGACGTCGATGGATTGATTTGTTAGCTTGTGCTGCACTTAGGCCGATTGCTGGGCGGGCGCCTTGTTTAGTTGAGCCCGTTGGCCCTGCCCCTATTTATTTTGGGCGGGACGTACTGTGGTGCCCGGAGATTAGCTTTGTGTCCACTTTAAATTGAATAGAATGGGTTGGGTTGGGGTCCCAAATCTCGCCCCCGTTTCTCGTTGGATTTTGGCTTCATGTTTATTCCTCCCTCCCAATCTAGTACTCCCTCTGTAAACTAATATAAAAACGTCTAGATCACTATTTTAGTATTCTAAACGCTCTTATATTAGTTTACGGAGGGAGTGTTAAGCAGAGCATTATTGGCTTTCTTTCATCAGGAAGGCAAAGACATCTACTCTAAAAAGGTAATCCTAACAAATCCATGCGGAACTATGCGGTCAAGGTCAAGATCCATGAGAAGCCCTGCCCTCCTTCTGCATCATCCCACTGCGTGCCTGCCCCTGCCTGCATGAAGAAGCTACTCTACTGTAAACACAGTAGAGAATTGTGTGCAGAGGTATCTTAATCCCGGTCATTAAAAGGGCAACAGAAGAATACTCCATTGTGTCAGTGTGCGCGACACGCGGCCCGATGCGCGGCCCAGCACGACGTCAACCTCATCATCCATCCATCCTCCAAAAGCAACGCAACGGCTTTAAACCTCCCTCCCCCGTACTGCCACTAACATGGGGTCCACGCGCAACATAGATTACGGAGCAGCTGCAACAAAAGGAAAATAAAGGGGAGAGGGCCGAAAAGCGGAGGCGTAGAAGCGGGCAAAGGAGGCGAGGAGAGGAGTAAAGATAAAGGGAGCGGGCGGCCATTAGTTAAGCTCACGTGCCCTGCCATGGCCGCGCGCCCCGCCTCATGCATCATGACGACGACGACGACGGAGAAGAAGAAATGCGGTTGCGCGGCACAGTACCATGCAGCATGCAGCAGACAGCGCTTCTCGACTCGAGCTTCCGGCGACGTCGGCGTTGGTGGACAGCGGCGGAGAGCTGGCAGGAAATGTTTTGCTTGTCTGGTAACCGGATCTTATCTTCCTTTTCACCGCATGTCTTGTGCTTGGTGTGATGGCGTGTGGGTGAGCGCGTAATTGTTCTCGGGGAAGGACGGTATTATGGTACTGGGAGTACGAGTGTAAGTAGTATGCACGTACGGTCTATGGCAAAGAAAGGACGGCGTTGGTTTGGTGCAAAACAGGCGTTATTGAAAGCTGAGGGTACGCCGTACGTACACGGACAGTTTCCTTGGATGCAAATCTTCCTATAAATGCGAGATGCCGTGTGTACATGCTCTCATGGCTTCTGTATGTGATGTGGTGGTACTTGTTTTGAGAGTTACCTGTTGTTGCATGCTTCTGTTTTGGGAGGGAAGAGCGAAGCAAAGTACTACTCCTACCACACATGCGTAAGGTCACCTTGCACTGGGCCTTCTCTGTCGCTTGGTTAGAGCAACTCTACCAGACCCCGCAAAATCCCGACTCTCAAAACGCGTTTGCGGTTTTGACGAAAATCTCGTTTGTGGGTTGAGAACGAGCGTAGTCGAACAGAAACCATAGATGAACTGCATAATTTGAAAAAATAGTTTCACGGGAGAAATTGCACCGTACTAGTTCATCACGTACTACATATATTTACATGATCAAAAACTACAAACACCAGTTCATACTGCATACTACATTGGTGCTAGTACTAGAGGGGGTGGGGATCTCACGGTGGCGAGCTCGCGACCATGGACGACACCGTGGAGGAGCTCAATCCTCCTCGCCGGAGCTGTTGAGGTCAATGTACTTCGGCCTCTGCTGCTCGCCGATGCGCCACCACTCGTCATCCTTCTCCCTGGCGGCGAGGTTGCTCGCGACCGCCTGCCAAAACTGGAGGTATTCGAGCTCCTCGTGGTGGCGTCGGCGCTCCGCCTCCTCGCGCACGCTCCGCTCGGCAATGGCGGCCGCAACCACGTCGACATCGGCGACGAAGTCCTCTGGCCCGACGACTCCGCGGCGGCCAAGCTCCTCGGGCTCCTCCTTGATGAGGACGAACTCGAAGTCCTCAGGCTCCTCCGACCACTCCCTCTTCACGGGGAGAAGGCCCGCGCCGGAAGAGGAGGATCTCCCGGCGTAGGAAGATCTCGCTGCGGAGGACGAGCCCGCGGCAGAGGAAGGGGTACGGCCATGCCGACGGTCGTAATCGTCCGTCTCGCGGACGTGGAAGCACGGCGGCGGCGAGAGGCCGCGGTTGGTCCACTTCCCCGCCCCGCGCTTTCTCGCGTCATCCGACCGGACGCGCCGCTCGCGCTTGGGGTCGCTGCCGCCGTCGGATCTGCTCTCGGAGCCGCGTCCGGAGCTCCACATGCATCCCCACATGGCGGCTGGAGGCGGAAGGGGGTCGCCGGCGGCGAGAAATGTGGAGAGGGGGTGGGGAATTGCGTAGCTCGGTGGCGGCGGGGGGATATGGTATGGACCCGCAAACGCGCCGCAAACCCGTAGATATACTGGTCGGGGCGTGTGGTTTGCGGGCCGCGGCAAATTTTTTACGGACCGGGCGAGTATGCGGGCTCTGTTCTGGCTGGAAAATTGGGCCGAACCCGCATACTCGCCGGAATTTTGCGGGTTCGCGGCTTTTGCGGGGTCTGCTAGAGTTGCTCTTAGGGAATCTCCGACGACGACCCGTAAATCTACGAACACGGATGCAGGAGAGCGTTATCCAACGCTATTATGTATATGTTCGTCAGTGAAGGGAATTTGAAATTCAAATTTAGTCCAATCACACCAACGCCGGATCGCATGTCCGATCACAACCAAAAAGAGGAAAGTATGCTTAATTTTTACATGCATGGATTTAAAAGAACATCGGTCCGACAATCCGTGCAATTTTCTGCCCTACCGGACCGGCAATCCCAGCCGTATGCTCCCGATCAAGGTGTAGTCATCGCCGCGTAGACAGTCTCCGGGTCCGCCTCCACGTCCACACCCACCTCATCCTCATCGTCCGCCGCTATCAACTGATCTTTTTGTCGCTGCAACATCTGGTAGCGGACGGATTGCACGATCATTCTTGTGTCGCATCCAAAGAGTCCAGATTCAAGGTCAACATCTTGGCATCCTCGCATTGGGCGGTGATCTTCAACTTCTTTTCCTCGAGCGCGGCCTTCCTCTCTTTAAGCATGGCCCTCCTCTCTTCGAGCTTGAACTTCTTGTCTGTCGCCTCTATTAATAATTTTGAACCTCTCTGTCTTTTCTCCTTCTTGAGGTCTGAGTGTGTGTGACACCCCGACTTAATCATGCACTAATCATACACGCAAATACGCACGATTAAGATCTGAGACTCACGGGAAGATATCACAACACAACTCTACACATAAATTAAAATCATACAAGCTTTATATTACAAGCCAGGAGCCTCGAGGGCTCGAATACATAAACTCGAATACAAACGAGTCAGCAGAAGCAACAATATCTAAGTATAGACATAAGCAACAAGTCTGCCTTAAGAAGGCTAGCAAAAACAACAACATGGATCGAAAAGGCAAGGCCTCCTACCTAGGAGTCTCCTAACTACTCCTGGTCATCGGCGGCCTCCATGTAGTAGTAGGAACCCTCGGGGTAGTGGTAGTCATCGGTGGTGGCATATGGCTCATGGGATCCGTCATATGATCACAACAATCCGGTATAGGGGAAAAGAGGTAGCAAAGTAACAATGAGTACTCATCCAAAGTACTCGTAAGACTTACATCACATCTATACTAAGTATGCATCAGTATCAAACGAATGGGGCTATATCTTTGGACTGAACTGCAGAAATGCCAGAAGAGAAGGGAAAGCATAGCCTATCGAAGACTAGCATCTTGAAGCATCTTGCATCATTACAAGAGTGCAGATTAACATAATATAAGTAGCAAGTATATTTTATTAACGCCAATTGATCCTTCCTCTACTCACCACGAGAAAAGCAATCTCGGAGCCATCATATTCATTTCATGTCTCTAGTATCGAGTTCTAGTTGTATCGACCGGGATACAACTCCGAGCGTCCGTTACCGTGGACATGGCTATTCGAATAGATTAACTTCCCTGTAGGGGTGCACAAACTTACCCAACATGCTTGATTAACTCCGGCCGAACACACTTTCCTGGGTCATGCCCGACCTTGACTGATCGACACGCCGTAGTCCTACCTAGGCTCAACGGAGAGGTCAGCACGCCAGTCTGCATCCTAAATACGAAGGGTTCATGGGACAATCGTCCTTTGCAATCCTGCACATTGCAAATGCAGTCTGGAGCAAACCCACCCCCTAATACAAGCACAGGTGGTTCCCGTCCAACCGGGTGCCGCCGCTAAACCGCTGACGTCTGTGAGCTTTCAGAAAAAACATCGTGTGGAGAACCAAGAACTAGAAAATCAGTAGGGTATTTGATCTTTCCACAAAAGACTTCAACATCTCTAACGATTCCAACACTACTGCAGGATGCTGCTAACGCGACACTACGATAAGAGACCATTCGACGAAACTGTGTGCGATGCAATAATCGCAAACGATGGTGTAAAAAACCATCAAAAAATATGCAAAACATTTGCGATGACGGATGCATCAAACACGGTTCGGATTTTAGTTGCGTGTGCGATGCAGGGCATACGGTTCAGTTCAATTAACTGTTTGCGATGAGGAGTACAAAAGAAACGGGCAACCAGATGAAGGTGTGTGCGATATACAACACACGGTTCACTCGGATGAACTGTTTGTGATTAGTAAACACAAAAGAAACGGGCAGCCAGATGAAGGGGTGTGCGATGTATAGCATACGGTTCACTTGGATGAACTATTTGTGATTAGGCAACACAAAAGAAACGGTCAGCCAGATCAAGGTGTGTGCGATATACGGCATGCAGTTAACTCATGGCCTTGTCGTCGGTGTGTGACCTCTGTGGCAACTGTTCGCTCCCCACTAGCCTCTTCTTGTACCGTGGCAACCGTCCACCGCCTCTTCGCCTTTCCCTCTCGATTTGGAACTGCTATCGCACACTCTTCCTCCCTCCATTTGCCTTCACCCTTCCTTCTGCCATTGTTCGATCATCTTCTCCATGGAGGGAACAGGCCAGAAACGACTCTGTTATTCTTGCCCCGATCTGAAAGATGACATGGTGGAGGAACTCATTGATCGGTGCGACGTCATCACCTTGGCCTAAAATCATAAGCTGACCCCTTACTTCTGTAGGTGCCTCAATTCTTCCCATTTTCCTACTTATATAACTCTTTGCTAGCATGGCAGGTTCGTTCAAGACCATTCTCGACTCAACTAGTAACATCATTACAAGCAACCCACGGGTCCAGGAGCGGTTTGATCTCCCCTATTTTCTTCACCGTGATCCTGCTGACTGGCGCGGGGACAACAGAAGCCTCACCTTGTGCAAGTTGATGCCTCTTGATAATGATACGTGTGATGTTAAGATGCCATCGCTTGAGGGCAAGGCTTGGGCAGGCGCAAATGGAGATTGGGTTGTTTATATTGGGTACAACTACGAGTGGGAACTTGTGAATGTGTACACTCATCACCGGGTTCCACTTCCAAAAATCTCAAACTGTCTTTTGTCAGTGAAAACCGTCGTAGAGACTGAATAGGCACTACTCCCTCCTCCTCCCCGCTCCCTCCCTCCCCGCCGGTAGCCGCTCCGGCTCCGGCGTCCACCTGATAACCCACAAGTATAGGGGATCGCAATAGCTTTCGAGGGTAGAGTATTCAACCCAAATTTATTGATTCGACACAAGGGGAGCCAAAGAATATTCTCAAGTATTAGTAGCTGAGTTGTCAATTCAACCACACCTGGAAACTTAGTATCTGCAGCAAAGTGTTTAGTAGCAAAGTAATATGATAGTGGTGGTAGCGGCAACAAAAGTAAAGACAGCAAAAGTAATGTTTTTGGTATTTTGTAGTGATTGTAACAGTAGCAGCGGGAAAGTAAATAAGCATAAACCAGTATATGGAAAGCTCGTAGGCACCGGATCAGTGATGGATAATTATACCGGATGCGGTTCATCATGTAACAGTCATAACATAGGGTGACACAGAACTAGCTCCAATTCATCAATGTAATGTAGGCATGTATTCTGTATGTAGTCATACGTGCTTATGGAAAAGAACTTGCATGCCATCTTTTGTCCTACCCTCCCGTGGCAGCGGGGTCCTATTGGAAACTAAGGGATATTAAGGCCTCCTTTTAATAGAGAACCGGAACAAAGCATTAGCATATAGTGAATACATGAACTCCTCAAACTATGGTCATCACCGGGAGTGGTCCCGATTATTGTCACTTCGGGGTTGCTGGATCATAACACATAGTAGGTGACTATAGACTTGCAAGATAGGATCAAGAACTCACATATATTCATGAAAACATAATAGGTTCAGATCTGAAATCATGGCACTCGGGCCCTAGTGACAAGCATTAAGCATAGCAAAGTCATAGCAACATCAATCTCAGAACATAGTGGATACTAGGGATCAAACCCTAACAAAACTAACTCGATTACATGATAAATCTCATCCAACCCATCACCGTCCAGCAAGCCTACGATGGAATTACTCACGCACGACGGTGAGCATCATGAAATTGGTGATGGAGGATGGTTGATGATGACGACGGCGACGAATCCCCCTCTCTGGAGCCCCGAACGGACTCCAGACCAGCCCTCCCGAGAGGTTTTAGGGCTTGGCGGCGGCTCCGTATCGTAAAACGCGATGATTTCTTCTCTCTTATTTTTTTCTCTCCGAAAGCAAATATATAGAGTTGGAGTTGGCGTCGGAGGGTTTCTAGGGGGCCCACGAGGTAGGGGGCGCGCCCTAGGGGGGGGGCGCCCCCCACCCTCGTGAGAAGGGTGTGGGCCCCCTGGTCTTCATCTTTGGCGAGGATTTTTTTTATTTTTTCTAAGATGTTCCGTGGAGTTTCAGGACATACTGAGAATATTTGTTTTCTGCACATAAAACAACGCCATGGCAATTCTGCTGAAAACAACGTCAGTCTGGGTTAGTTCCATTCAAATCATACAAGTTAGAGTCCAAAACAAGGGCAAAAGTGTTTGGAAAAGAAGATACGACGGAGACGTATCAACTCCCCCAAGCTTAAACCCTTACTTGTCCTCAAGCAATTCAGTTGACAAACTGAAAGAAAGAAAGAAAAAACTTTTACAAACTCTGTTTGCTCTTGTTGTTGTAACTATGTCAAGCCAGTATTCAAGTTTTCAGCATAGATCATAACTAACCACATTTGCAATAATTCTCAGGTCTCACAATTACTCATATCAATAGCATAATCAACTAGCAAGCCATAATTAATAAATCTCGGATGACAACACTTTCTCAAAACAATCATAATACGATATAACAAGATGGTATCTCGCTAGCCCTTTCTGAGACCGCAAAACATAAATGCAGAGCACCTTTAAAGATCAAGGACTAACTAGACATTGTAATTCATGGTAAAAAGAGATCCAATCATAGTCATACCCAATATAAATTAACAGTGATGAATGCAAATGACAGCTGTGCTCTCCAGCTAGTGTTTTTTAATAAGAGGCGATGACTCAACATAAAAGTAAATGGATAGGCCCTTCGCAGAGGGAAGCAGGGATTTGTAGAGGTGCGAGAGCTCGATTTTGAAATAGAGATAAATTGTATTTTGAGCGGTATACTTTCATTGTCAACGTAACAACTAAGAGATGGCGACATCTTCCATGCTAAACACATTATAGGCGGTTCCCAAACAGAATGGTAAAGTTTATACTCCCCCTCCACCAACAAACATCAATCCATGGCTTGCTCGAAACAACGAGTGCCTCCAACATACATCAGGTCCCAGGGGGAGTTTTGTTTGCAATTAATTTTGATTTAGTTTGCATAAAGCATGGGACTGGGCATCCCGGTGACCAGCCATTTTCTCGTGAGTGAGGAGCGGAGTCCACTCCTCTTGAGAATAACCCGCCTAACATGGAAGATAAGGACAACCTTGGTTGATACATGAGCTATTCGAGCATATAAAACAGAATGTTTATTTAAAGGTTTAGAGTTTGGCACATACAAATTTATTTGGAACGGCATGTAGATACCGCATATAGGAAGGTATAGTGGACTCATCTGGAATAACTTTGGGGTTTAAGGGATTGGATGCACAAGCAGTATTCCCGCTTAGTACAAGTGAAGGCTAGCAAAAGACTGGGAAGTGACCAACTAGAGAGCGACAACAGCCATGTACATGCATTAAAATTAATAAACATTGGATGCAAGCATGAGTAGGATATAATCCATCATGAACATAAATATCGTGAAAGCTATGTTGATTTATTTCAACTACATGCGTGAACATGTGCCAAGTCAAGTCACTTAAATCATTCAAAGGAGGATACCACCCCATCATACCACATCATAATCATCTCAATAGCATGTTGGCACACAAGGTAAACCATTATAACTCATAGCTAATCAAGCATGGCACAAGCAACTATGATCTCTAATTGTCATTGCAAACATGTTTATTCATAATAAGCTGAATCAAGAACGAGGGACTCATCATATTTACAAAAACAAAATAGGTCGAGTTCATACCAGCTTTTCTCATCTCAGTCAGTCCATCATATATCATCATAATTGCCTTTCACTTGCACGACCGAACGGTGTGAATAATAATAAGAGTGTACGTGCATTGGACTAAGCTGGAATCTACGAGCATTCAATAAACAAGAGAAGACAAGGCAATATGGGCTCTTGGTTAAATCAACAATAATGCATATAAGAGCCACTTCAACAATTTAATTATGGTCTTCTCCTACGGACCCCCAAAGAAAAGAAAAGAAATAAAATTATTTACACAAGAAAGCTCCCAACAAGCAAAAGAAGAACGGGAAATATTTTTGGGTTTTCTTTTTAATTATTACTACTACAACAGAAAAATAAACTACTACTAATTCTTTTGTTTTTTCTTAAGGTTTAACAAACACACAAGAAGAAAGCAGGAAAAAGAAAATAAACTAGCATGGATATTACAGTGAAAAAGTATGAGCACCGACATCTAGCAATGAGTGCGTGTGAACATAAATGTAATGTCGGTGAGAAATACGTACTCCCCCAAGCTTAGGATTTTGGCCTAAGTTGGTTTATGGCCACGGCTGGCCTAGAGGATGTCCATAATAATAATTGTTGGGGTCGTACTGTGATGAGGAAGAATAGTTGGGATCATACTGATGTGCAGCGGTTATCTCCTGCTGAGCTACAGCATGGAGTCGAGCTGCCTCCGCTCTCCTCTCGTACTCTTCTGCCTCCTCTCTGGTAATAATATATCTTCCTTTTGTCTGTGAATCAAAAAAAGCAGGAGCAGAGAGAGTAATACGGAAAACACATCGTTTGTCAAAAATTAAACGATATAAAAGAGGTGATTCAGGCCTCTCGACAAACTGGTGCGAAGCCATAGAGTCATAATCTAAATATGCAGGAGGCAACTCCATATCACCCTCATGAATGTCTATCTCAAGAAAATGAGCTAAGCGGGTTGCATAAATTCCTCCAAAGAAATCTCCATTATGTCTATTATGATGCAACCTACGAGCTATAATGGCTCCCATATGATAAGATTGGTCTCCTAACACAGCACTCCTGAGAATGCTAAGATCAGGGACACACATGTGACATGCTTCATCGTTA
Organism: Triticum urartu; assembly: GCF_056163025.1. Taxonomy (NCBI): domain Eukaryota; kingdom Viridiplantae; phylum Streptophyta; class Magnoliopsida; order Poales; family Poaceae; genus Triticum; species Triticum urartu. The sequence continues at coordinate 125,635,579 of NC_141874.1, read as the reverse complement.
GCATTTATGCATCTACCGATGAAGAGAGCAAAATAATGTATAGCAGGAAAGTGAATGCTCCCTATGGTAGCCTGCGTTATCTCTAGATTCCCCCACAGTTATACTAGCAAGAAAGTTTCTAAATTCAGATTTAGGGGGATCCCTAACACTACCCCATGATGGAAGTTTGCAAGCATAAGTGAAATCCTCTAAGTCTATGGTATAAGATTTGTCATAGAGATCAAACATGACTGAAGGAGAATTACACGAAGATGAATACTCAAACCTCCTCACAAATGAACTTGTGAGATCATGATACTGGGGGCATTTGTTAGCCTCAAAATCCTCAAGACCGGCATTGCGCAAATATGCTTTGAATTCTTCTTTAATTCCTGCACGGTCCATAAAATTTTCCGACGGCCATTCGCAAGGACGTACTGGAGCGTCTCTTGGTGGATCCTCGTCAGCATCGCGCATAGCAATCCTGGGTCCTTGCTTCTTAGAGGAACCACCTTGGAACATCTTCCTAAGAATATTGTTTTTCTCTAAAAAAATCTGAAATTTTTAGTAACTTCAAAATAAAAGTAAACCAAACTCAATAATATTGATAGCAACTACTCCTACAAGTGCCTAGAGCCTATATCAAGCATTAGAACTACTTGGAACCATATAAATTTGGCATGCAAGCTCAAGAACATGGTCACCTATGCAGCACAAATTTGCAAAAAATAAAGCACTAGAACAAAAACTAATTGGACCAATGGAGGAGTCACATACCAAGGAACAATCTCCCCAAGTAGTTTTGCGAGAGGTGCTTTGAGCAAGGAGATCGAAAATCACAGCAAAAGTGCCTGGAACTCGTGCTTGAGTTGGTTTTTCGGGTTTGTGTGAGACAGAGGAAGAAGATGGGTGCTGGGATAAGTGGAGGAGGGCCACTGTGGGCCCACGAGGCAGGGGGCGCGCCCTAAGGGGGGCGCCCACCACCCTCGTGGCCAGGTGGCAGCTCCTTCCATGGTAATTTTTGCACAGTAAATCCTCGAATATTCCTGAAAAAATCATATTAAATTGGCATGGCATTCTGAGGACTTTTATTTTCAGGATATTTTTATGTTGCACGGATAAGTCAGGAAACAGACAGAAAAATACTATTTTTTACTATATTTAATATAAATAACAGAAAGTATAGAGAGGGTACAAAAGGTTGTGCTTCTAGTTTCATCCATCTCATGCTCATCAAAAAGAATCCACTAACAAGATTGATCAAGTCTTGTTAACAAACTCATTCCGATAATCATGAAACCGGAGAAATTTCGAATAACACTAAGTTACCTCAACGGGGATATGCACATCCCCAATAATAAGAATATCATATTTCTTCTTGACAGTAGGAAGAGGAAATTCAAAACCTCCAATTATAGTCGATGGAATTTTTCCAATGGAGTTGATACTATGAACTTGAGGTTGTTTCCTCGGAAAGTGTACCATATGCTCATTACCATTAACATGAAAAGTGACATTGCCTTTGTTGCAATCAATAACAGCCCCTGCAGTATTAAGAAGAGGTCTTCCAAGAATAATAGACATACTATCATCCTCGAGAATATCAAGTATAACAAAGTCCGTTAAAATAGTAATGTTTGCAACCACAACAGGCACATCCTCATAGATACCGACAGGTATAGCAGTTGATTTATCAGCCATTTGCAAAGATATTTCAGTAGGTGTCAGCTTATTCAAGTCAAGTCTACGACATAAAGAGAGAGGCATAACACTAACACCGGCTCCAAGATCACACAAAGCGGTTTTAATATAATTTCTTTTAATGGAGCAAGGTATAGTAGGTACTCCGAGGTCTCCGAGTTTCTTTGGTATTCCACCCTTAAAAGTATAATTAGCAAGCATGGTGGAAATTTCATCTTCCGGTATCTTTCTTTTATTAGTAATGATATCCTTCATATATTTAGCATAAGGATTTGTTTTGAGCACATCAGTTAATCGCATACGCAAAAAGATAGGCCTAATCATTTCAGCAAAGCGCTCAAAATCCTCATCATCCTTTTTCTTGGATGGTTTCGGAGGAAAAGGCATGGGTTTCTGAACCCAAGGTTCCCTTTCTTTACCATGTTTCCTAGCAACAAAGTCTCTTTTATCATAACGTTGATTCTTTGATTGTGGGTTATCAAGATCAACAGCAGGTTCAATTTCTACATCATTGCCATTACTAGGTTGAGCATCATCATGAACATCATCTTTAATATTTTTACTAGGTTCATGTTCATTACCAGATTGTGTTTCAGCATCAGACATAGAGATATCATTTGGATTATCAGGTGGTTCAGCAATAGGTTCACTAGAAGTTTGCACAGTTCTATCATTTTTCTTCTTCTTCTTTTTAGAAGAACTAGGAACATCAATATTATTTCTTTGAGAATCTTGCTCGATTCTCTTAGGGTGGCCTTCAGGATACAAAGGTTCCTGAGTCATTATACCAGTTCTAGTAGCCACTCTAACAGCATAATCATTTTTCTTACTATTCATTTCATCAAGCACTTCTTTTGAGCCTTAAGTACTTGTTCTACTTGAGTGGTAACCATAGAAGCATGTTTGCTAACAAGTTTAAGTTCACCTTTAATATCAGCCATATAATCACCCAAGCGTCTAATCATATAAGCATTTTCTTTTAATTGTCTACCAAAATAAGCATTGAAGTCGTCTTGCTTAAACATAAAGTTATCAAACTCATCCAAGCACCGACTAGCAATTTTAGTAGGAGGGACTTCAGCTTTATCATATCTATAGAGAGAATTTACCTTTACTACCTGTGTCGGGATATCGGGATCAGGAGGTTCTTCAGTAAATAAAGAATTGAGATCATATGTTTCTTCAACAGGCGGTATATTAAGACCATGTATTTCTTCAATAGGAGGTAAATTCTTAATGTCTTCAGCTTTAATACCTTTTTCTTTCATAGATTTCTTTGCCTCTTGCATATCTTCGGGACTGAGAAATAGAACACCTCTCTTCTTCGGAGTTGGTTTAGGAATAGACTCAGTAATTGGAGCAGGAGTTGGCTCAGGAGCTGGCTCAGGAGGTGCCCAATTATTTTCATTTGTCAACATATTATTCAATAAAATTTCAGCTTCGTCTGGTGTTCTTTCCCTGAAAAGAGAACCAACACAACTATCCAGGTAATCTCTGGAAGCATCGGTTAGTCCTTTATAAAAGATATCAAGTATTTCAGGTTTCTGAAGAGGATGATCAGGCAAAGCATTAAGTAGCTTGAGAAGCCTCCCCCAAGCTTGTGGGAGACTCTCTTCTTTAATTTGCACGAAGTTGTATATTTCCCTCAAAGCAGCTTGTTTCTTATGAGCAGGGAAATATTTAGCAGAGAAGTAATAAATCATATCCTGGGGACTACGCACACAACCAGGATCAAGAGAATTAAACCATATCTTAGCATCACCCTTTAATGAGAACGGAAATATTTTAAGTATATAGAAGTAACGCGATCTCTCATCATTAGTAAACAGGGCAACTATATCATTTAACTTAGTAAGATGTGCCACAACAGTTTCAGATTCATAGCCATAAAATGGATTAGATTCAACCAGAGTAATTATATCAGGATTAACAGAGAATTCATAATCCTTATCAGGAACACAGATAGGTGAAGTAGCAAAAGCAGGGTCGGGTTTCATTTTATCTCTAAGTGATTCTTTGTTCCATTTAATTAATAACCTCTTAAGCTCATATATATATTTGCAAGCTAAAATAGCGGCAGAAGATTCCATATCAAAAAGATAGCCCTCAGGGATAACAGGCATACTTTCATCATCACTATCATCATCGTATTCAGATTCAATAATTTCTTTTTCTCTAGCCCTAGGAATTTGTTCATCAAGAAATTCACCAAGGGGCACAGTAGTATCAGGCATAGAAGCAGTTTCATCATAAGTATCATGCATAGCAGAAGTGGCATCATTAATAACATGCGACATATCAGAACGAATAGCAGAAGCAGGTATAGGTGTCACAAACTTACTCATAACAGAAGGTGAATCAAGTGCGGAGCTAGATGGCAGTTCCTTACCTCCCCTCGTAGTTGAGGGATAGATCTTGGTTTTTGGATCTCTCAAGTTCTTCATAGTGTCCAGCAGATATAAATCCCAAGTGACTCAAAGAATAGAGCTATGCTCCCCGGCAACGGCGCCAGAAATTAGTCTTGATAACCCACAAGTATAGGGGATCGCAACAACTTTTGAGGGTAGAGTATTCAACCCAAATTTATTAATTCGACACAAGGGGAGCCAAAGAATATTCTCAAGTATTAGCAGCTGAGTTGTCAATTCAACCACACCTGGAAACTTAGTATCCGCAGCAAAGTGTTTAGTAGCAAAGTAATATGATAGTGGTGGTAGCGGCAACAAAAGTAAAGACAGCAAAAGTAATGTTTTTGCTATTTTGTAGTGATTGTAACAGTAGCAGCGGGAAAGTAAATAAGCGTAAACCAGTATATGGAAAACTCGTAGGCACCGGATCAGTGATGGATAATTATGCCGGATGCGGTTCATCATGTAACAGTCATAACATAGGGTGACACAGAACTAGCTCCAATTCATCAATGTAATGTAGGCATGTATTCCGTATATAGTCATACGTGCTTATGGAAAAGAACTTGCATGACATCTTTTGTCCTACCCTCCCGTGGAAGCAGGGTCCTATTGGAAACTAAGGGATATTAAGGCCTCCTTTTAATAGAGAACCGGAACAAAGCATTAGCACATAGTGAATACATGAACTCCTCAAACTATGGTCATCACCGGGAGTGGTCCCGATTATTGTCACTTCGGGGTTGCCGGATCATAACACATAGTAGGTGACTATAGACTTGCAAGATATGATCAAGAACTCACATATATTCATGAAAATATAATAGGTTCAGATCTGAAATCATGGCACTCGGGCCCTAGTGACAAGCATTAAGCATAGCAAAGTCATAGCAACATCAATCTCAGAACATAGTGGATACTAGGGATCAAACCCTAACAAAACTAACTCGATTACATGATAAATCTCATCCAACCCATCACCGTCCAGCAAGCCTACGATGGAATTACTCACGCACGACGGTGAGCATCATGAAATTGGTGATGGAGGATGGTTGATGATGACGACGGCGACGAATCCCCCTCTCCGGAGCCCCGAACGGACTCCAGATCAGCCCTCCCGAGAGGTTTTAGGGCTTGGCGACGGCTCCGTATCGTAAAACATGATGATTTCTTCTCTCTCATTTTTTTCTCTGAAAGCAAATATATAGAGTTGGAGTTGGCATCGGAGGGTTTCCAGGGGGCCCACGAGGTAGGGGGCGCGCCCTAGGGGGGGGCACCCTCATGAGAAGGGTGTGGGCCCCCTGGTCTTCATCTTTGGCGAGGATTTTTTATTATTTTTTCTAAGATGTTCCGTGGAGTTTCAGGACATTCCGAGAATATTTTTTTTCTGCACATAAAACAACACCATGGCAATTCTGCTGAAAACAGCGTCAGTCCGGGTTAGTTCCATTCAAATCATACAAGTTAGAGTCCAAAACAAGGGCAAAAGTGTTTGGAAAAGTAGATACGACGGAGACGTATCACCACCCTTCTCGCTGGTGGCCACTCCGGCCCCGGTGACCACCCCGTCCTGCTGCGGGCCTCTCCGACCCTAGTGATCTCCCTTGCCGCGGGCCATGGCTTCTGGATCTCGTAGTCCCCCATCCGTTACCTCCTCGATGCGGCCGGTGGTATCTGGTTTGGGACTCTCGGGCTCCCCTGGTTCGACGCGCTCCTCGTCGGCGGGCGCTGCGTAGGCGGAGGTGGCGGCCCTGGGGATGGAGGCGGCCTGGCACAGGCCTGGGCCGTCTCGCAAGGCCATGTGGTGCAGGCGTCGTGCTTTGCAGCGTCAGATGGAGGCGGGCCTGAGGGGCAGGTCGGCGTCTCCTTCCTCTTCCGAGCGGCATCAAATCCCGCCGGATCTCTACGGGCTTTGTTTTCGGTGTTTCAAGGAGGGCTATTTGAGGCAAGACTGCACGAATGACCCGCTCTGCATCCGGTGCGGTTTGTCGGGGCACGTCTCGTCGCAGTGTTCGCAGCCTAGGAGCCTCATCTCTGCGGAGGAGTTACGGAGGGCGGTCATTGCCAGGGCAGCCGGGGCAGAGCCGACGGCGAAGAGGCTGGCTCGGGAAGGGGGAAGGCTATTGTTGGAGCCTGGGCAGGGGGCGCCGAGGGCGCCTGCCTCGCCGGTTGCGCCCAACATCTTTCCGCTATTCCTGGAGACGCCGTCGCTGTCGGGGGACGTCTGCATTCTGCCCCGCTCTGCTGCCATGGCTGACATGGAGCGCCGGCTGCAATTGGCAGTGGTGATGTATGTGGGAGGGCAACGTCCGCGAATCTCATGTGACACGGCGGCAGAGATATTGGCGGAGCAGTTGGACATGCCGCGACACAGGTTCTCAGTTCACAAGTATCACCCGGAGGGTTTCTTGGTTGTGTTCGCTAGCCATGAGTTTCGGAACAAACCTCTTGTTGTCCCTTCAGTCGCCCGTGGGGGAGTGCAACTGTTCATCAAGCCCTGGCTGAGACAGGCGCAAGCAAAATCCAAGATGATGAGGATGCAGGTGGATCTGATGATTGAGGGGGTGCCGTCGCATGCTTGGGACCGGGACATGGCGGTGGAGCTGCTGGGCAGCTCATGTTTGATTGATAGCTTAGCACCTGAGACGGAGAACAGAGAAGACTTGTCGCTATTCAAGCTCAGGGCCTGGTGTGTGGATCCGGAGGAGGTGCCTGTGTCCCGTTGTCTTTGGGTGCCGGAGCCGCCGCCGACATGCTGTGATCCTGCGAAGAGACGCGAAACCTTCCGACAGTTGCTTGAGTACCCTACCATCATCCATGTCGGCAGGGTGAGGGATTTCACACCACCGGAGCACTAGGGTCGTGCCGCCAGTGAGGATGGGGACAGCGGCCAGAGTGGCTTGCCGGGCAGCTCGCGCGATTCGGGGCCGGGTGGCCATTGGCAAGTCCTGCCTTGGACGCGAGGCGTCCGTGATGATCGGGGCGCAGGCAGGCGGCCTGGGGGACAGGCCGGAGTTGGTGCTGGAGGCGCCGGGCGTTCATACCGGCAGGCGCTGGAGGGGCGTGTGGGGCCATCGGACTGGAGAATTCCACCAATGCGTACTGCCGGGGCCGCTGAGGTGGTGGGCCACAGTACCAGGATTGTGGGGCAGCCGGCTCTTTCAAATCGTCCTATCCGGTCCACAGGAAGAGGCGGGGGCCCATTGTTGACAACTAGTGGGCTTGTCACATCGGATCCGCTGCCAAAGGAGACAGGGGTGACAAGTGCCCTGACCAATCGGACCAGGACTCCGGTCCAGATTCTCGAGCCTTCCAGGCCTGTAGCTAGCATCGAGGGGGAAAAGGGGACCAATCAGGAGGAGGCGCAGGAGGTGGAGCCGGTCACGGCTGATATGGTTGGGCCACCGCAGGGGCCCCGCGAGGAGGAGTTGGGATTGGAGCAGGTGGTGGAGCCATCTGCGCCTGTCTCGGTGCTTCCACTGCAGGGAGACCAGCTGGTTGTATCGGGAGTAGAGCAGGACCCGTTGGGGGATCCTCTGCGGGTGGTTGTCTCGGTGCCTTCCATCATCCCGTTGGAAAATCAAGCTGTGGTGCCGCAGAAGATCTCCTTGGGGCCAGGGGCGAGTGGAGACAAGGATGCTGACAATCATTTGTCTGATGGCTGGGCCCCTATGGAGGAGATTCTGTGGTCCAACACAGGCGGAGAGGGTAGTGCGCTGGCTGGGCGGAAATCATTTTGGTGACAGCGCCCATGCAGCCAATGGGGGATATGGGCACTACTATTCAGGATGTGACCACGTCGATCGCATGCAATGATAATCGAGACGTGCTGCTTCGCTCGGACTCCAGTCTGTCCAACAAGGAACAAGTAGCACTTGGGAATATAAAGACTTCCTATGCGGGATTACTGAAGAAACTGGCACCGCCTCTACGCAAGGAATTTGAGGGGTTGCGAGGCGTTCGGCCAGGGCAAGATCCGTTCACACCGCGACGCACTACCAGGTCGCTAGGTGTGGGAGGGCCACGCAAAACAAAGGCCTTGGCTGCAGAGATGGTGCTGCTCAAGACTGGGTTTTGATTGCGAGGATCTGGCGGTCTCTGAAGATGCGCTAGGACAGCTTCGCGAGGTGTTCGACTCGCCTCTCCAAGAACAGCAGCTAAGGGCGATTGCTGCCATCTTTGGCAAGGCAATACCTCTCAACTTGGGGGCTGAGCTAGAGCGTACCGATATGGTAGCCACCTAGGTCATCTCCCGGGTGGTGGGTACGGACATGGAGCACATTTTTCCTATGCCGTACAATCATCAGGAGTTGGTTTGCTGGCACGTGAGGGGACTGAATAGCCCTGCCAGAAAAAAGGCCCTTAGAGAATTTGTAGAGTCCGTTCGGGTCGCCATCATTTGTATCTTAGAAACTAAGTTGGAGTCGGTGGATCAATTTGTAATAATGCAATGTGTGGGGCCAGCTTATGATGGCTTTTTCTACTTGCCTGCCTCGGACACGCGTGGTGGAATTTTTGTGGCGTGGGACTCCACGAAGGTGCAGTTGACTAACTTCGTTAATGATACAAACTTCACTACGGGCTATGTGTCCCCATTGGAGGGGCCGCCCTGGTGGCTTACAATGGTTTATGGCCCGCAAGAAGACGCTCAAAAGATCCTATTTCTGGAGGAACTAGCGGCAAGGAGACAACTCTGCCCCGGACCTTGGCTAGTTTGGGGAGATTTCAACATGATTCTATATGCGGCTGATAAGAACAACGCATTGCTGGACCGGAGGATGATGAGTAAGTTTAGAAGGTTTGTTGAGGATAATGCTCTCAAGGAGCTTTTCTTGCATGGGAGGAGATTTACGTGGAGCAGTGAGCGAGAAGTGGCGACACTTACTAAGATTGACAGGGCTTTTGTGTCCATCAATTGGGAGCTGGACCATCCGAATTGTTTGTTGCAGGCTCTGTCTACGTCAACCTCTGACCATTGCCCTCTATTCCTATCTTTGGAAGAACACTTGCACTACGGGAAGAGATTTAGATTTGAGAAGTTCTGGGTTAAGCTAGATGGTTTCCTAGAGGTGGTGAGGGAGGCTTGGGTTTGTGATCCTGCGATCTTGGACCCATTTCACCACCTCGATGTATTGCTCAGGAACACTGCCAGATCTCTTGCCATTTGGGGACAGAAAAGGGTTGGAAACATCAAGTTGTAGATGGCCGTTGCTAATCTGGTCATTCTACAGTTTGATTATGCACAAGAGAATAGGCTGCTGACCAGGGAGGAACGAGGGATGCGGGGACTGCTTAAGCGCTTGGTTCTCGGACTTGCTTCACTAGAGCGAACCATTTCCCGCCAGAGGTCCAGAATTTCTTGGTTGCAAGATGATGATGCTAACTCTAAACTTTTCCATCTGGTGGCTAATGGGAGGAGGATGAAGAATTATATTCCAGCTATCCATGTGGATGGGCAAGTCATCACAGATCAAGCCGGCAAGGAGGAAGCATTCCTTAATGCCTATAAGGCCATCCTCGAAAGGGACGAGTCAAGGGAGCACATAGTGGACCTACAAGCTCTTGGCATCACTGCGGTGGACCTGTCTGAACAAGACTTGGTATTCTCAGAGGAGGAGATATGGGCGGTAGTTAAAGAGATGTCGTCGGACAAGGCACCGAGGCCGGACGGTTTCATTGGCCTTTTCTTTCAAAAAGCCTGGGGGATTATGAAGGGAGATTTGATCGCTGCTCTGCACATATTTTTCATTGGCAATGGGGTGGGATTTGGAAGGTTAAACCAAGCTCTTATAACCCTCATTCCAAAGTCCCCGGAGGCATGCAACATCAATCACTTCCAGCCGATTAGTTTGGTCCATAGTGTGCCAAAGCTGGCTTCCAAGCTCATGGCAATGAGGGTGCGACCGGGGATGGGAGAGCTCGTGCACATTAACCAGTCAGCATTCATTAAAGGCAGAAACATACATGACAACTTCTTGTTGGTTCGTTAGATGGCGCGTAGGTTGCACAAGAGGAAGGTCAAGGGCGTGTTACTTAAGCTGAATATCTCTAGAGCGTTTGACTCTCTCTCATGGCCTTTCCTTTTTAAGGTGTTGAGAGTAAAAGGATTCTCGGAGCGTTGGATTTCTTGGGTGGCCACGCTTCTTACTTCGACCAGCTCCAGAGTGATTGTGAATGGATCGGCTGGAGCTAAGTTCATGCATGCAAAGGGGTTAAGGCAAGGAGACTCAATCTCCCCTTTGCTATTTGTCATTGCCATGGATGTACTCACGGACATTGTGATAATGGCACATGAAGCCTAGGTTCTTAGTAAAATGAATGGATGCACCCCTCTGCAAAGGCTGTCATTATATGCGGACGACGTGGTCTTCTTCATCAAGCCGAACATTTCAGACCTGTGCTTTGTCAGAGAAGTGTTGGGTCTTTTTGGAGAAGCCTCTGGTTTGAAAATCAACTTCTCAAAGTCTGTTGCAATTATGATCAGAGCAGAGCAGGAGGATGAGCAGTTAGTCAGGGATGCTCTGCCATGGAAGATTGAGTCGTTCCCATGCAAGTATCTTGGTCTGCAGCTGAGCATCAAGCAGCTCAAGCGATCTGAGTGGCAACCGATGGTAGATGCGGCATTACACATTGTTCCAGGCTGGCAACGAGGACTTGTGACACGGCCAGGGAGACTGATACTAGTGAATCAAGTCATGAGAGCTTGGGCGACACACCATCTGATTGTGGCAGAGGCTCCCAAGTGGGCACTTGACAACATTGATAAAGGATGTCGAGCTTTGTTTTGGGCATGGTGGCAAATACTTGGTCTCCTAGAAGAGAGTTTGCCGCCCTAAAGAGTTGGGAGGGCTGGGTGTCATCGATCTATACAAGCAAGGCATTGCTCTAAGGTTGAGATGGGCATGGTTGTGGTGAACTGACGAGTCGAGGCCGTGGCAAAGGCTCAATTGGAGGCCGGACCAGCAAGTATGTCAGGCGTTCGGCAGTCTAGTAAAATGGCAAGTGGGCGAGGGAACTAAGGTACTATTCTGGACGGATCGGTGGATTAATGGGACTACAATCAAGGAGCTGGTGCCGACAGTTTTCGGTCGTGTCAGGATGCAAGTTGCCTACAGAAGAAATGTGAGGGATGCCTTATGGTTGCAAGCATGGATGGATGATATCAGCGGTGAGCTCGACATGGATGGGCGGGCGCAATTTATTAGGTTGTGTGAGATGCTCATGGAGGTGCAACTGAGCCCTGGCATGGAGGATAGACCAGTTTGGGACTGGAATAGGGAAGGGAAGTACACTGCCTCATCTGCGTACAACATGATGTGTTTGGGTGGGGTTCGTTTCCAGCATGCTGCTGCAATCTGGAAGTGTTGGGCTCCGCTTGTCTGCAAATTGTTCATGTGGCTTGCCGTTCAGTATAGGTTGTGGACTTCGGACAGGAGGTGGAGGCATGAGCTGTAGGAGGAGAAGTCACCGTGTATCTTATGTGAGCAGGATGAAGATACGGTCGATCACATTATGGTGCAGTGTGTCTTCTCCCAACAAGTCTGGTTCATGTGTTTTGCTAGAATGGGGATTGATTTGGCGCTATGCCCCTCGTCCCATGATAAAATTGGTGGATGGTGGTCGGACGCGAGGAAGAGAATGCCAAAACTGCATCGTAAGGGGTTTGACTCTGTAGTCACTTCCATTTGCTGGAGCCTTTGGAAACAGCACAATGGCAGGGTGTTTGGACGCACGGACTTACGGAACGTAGGAGGCACTGTAGACCTAGTTTGGCAAGAGCTTGAGATGTGGACTAGGGCAGGAGCCATCAGAGTTGCTAGGTTATGTGAGTAGTTGTCCTGGGATGTGTGTGGAGGCTGTGGTAGGACGGTGTGTGTCACTACCTATTGAGTTTGTAATATCTTGTAAATATTTTTCTCCCCTTCTATCAAGCTAAGGTACGCCATTGGCGTACCCTCGAAAAAAAATCTCAAACTGCCCAGAGGTTGAGTACACCGGTATTCTACGTGAGTTCAAATATGGTCATGGTGACTGTCATCTACGGAAGATAGCAATTTGTCAAGTTCCCAACCGCTCTCGGGATTACATGAACTATGAAGTTGTTGCTATCTTCGACAAGCTTGTTGTCGTTCTTACTTCCACGCCTCGATGGATATTGCTCAAAAATCAATTTATGTACATGGATGGGTACTATGATGCAATTCAATACGAGGGTCTTGTGTTTGCTGCCACCACTCATGGCATTGTTCTTGCATGGAATCCTGATGCTTTTGGTATGTTTGTCTTCCACCGTAATTATAATTGTTTCATCCACATGCATGCGGGTTAGGTAGTTTCCCTTTACTAATTAACCTTCTTGTGTTTCCAAGGTCCTGTGAACATTCCACCACCTATACTTGAAAAAATTTATAACCAAGGGGGAGATGACGATGCCAATGATCACGAGCATGAGGACGAGCAGGACCCATATACTCAGTGGCGCCTGGCAACTTATTCCGATGGATCACATCTTCTTGTCTGTATATAGTGCACTGCTGATGTTACTAAGGAAGCAGGTGTTGTCTCGCATGGTCGCACTCCCTGGACCTTTTCCAACATCCGTTGCAGGGTATTCGGGATGGATACTAGTGTACTAGCGCCAACACCTTCTCCCTGGTTCAGTATTGAAAGTCTTGGAGGAAACTCGCTCTTCCTTGGACAAAACTATCCAATGGTGGTGAAAGGCGATCCAGCTGCTGTTGACACACTGTTACTACCATTTATGAGAAGCAACTATATATATACCTCGGACATTGCTATGCTTCCCTACCATCCCAATATGGGTCCTGACATAGGCCGCTTCAGCCTGGATGATCAGTCCTACGTTGGTCTCGAGATTGACAGTAGCTGGCCCTTCCCAGAGAATCACCTATGGTTCAAAGCAAGCATTTCCAACGCCGACGAGTGGTTGAGCTGAAGTTCATTTCATCGCTTTGTTATTTGTAGTGTGAGAAAAACTTTACTTTACTATAATGTTTTGTTGGAAATGCTCTATAATCCAATGTGTATCCTCGTTGTCGTTGTGGGTTGATGACTTGTTGTATGTAATCAATGGTACATTTGCATATGCATCCATCAACTCACGCCTCCTAGTGGTGTCCATATGAACAGTGCTAGTGATTTTAGTTGCAAAAATTAGATAGTGCTTGTGATTTTTAGCTGCATATTTTGACAAATCGCAGTGTTATACAAGGTTGACAAATGGCAATGTTACTAGATAAACAAATGTCAATCTTTCCAGTTTGACAAATGGCAACATACCCAAATGACAAATGCAAATCTTACCCAATTGTTTCTACGTGGTTGCACACGGGTCATCCAAAACAACCGTTTGCATTGAAGGGATGCAAAAATCCTGCACTGCGAGGGAAGACCATAGCTCTCACTTTGCATATGGGTGTCCTATCTAAAATGTTTGCAATCAAGATCTGCAGAAATCCTGCTCGACATATTTTCCCTTGCCTTCTTGAGGAAGCTGTCGGCTTGCATACCGGTGTTCTAACTAAAACGTTTGCGATGAGTGTTATATTTTAAAATCATTGATGTTTTTCAGAAGAAAATCGTTTGATAAGTCTGTACATTAAGAGAGAAAAACGCAAGTTTGTTCAAACCATATCTTTCATTCAGTCACACTGGGAATTTATATTCATATGATCGAGAATTCGAGATACAGTATTCAACCCCAAAAAGACTATTTTCGGCGGCGGCGGAGGTGGCGTGCCGCGCCGTTGTTGTCATTGTCGTCCTCCGGGGCGCCATTGTTGAAGCCTTCAAGGCAGCATAAAATGTTCTTCACTTGTAAATCAAACATCATGTCGTCGCGCGATCGACAGGCGGGGCGCGGGAGGACGGCAACTAGCACCGCTGAGAGGTAGCGTCGACGGCAGCGTCCCATGCCATTGAGGGGGCGCGCGCACGGGCACGGGCACGGCGGGTGCAGCCAAACGCATGGGGACCGGCGCCGCGGTGGTTGGAGGGGAGCGCACGGGCAGGGGCACGGGCGTGGCGGGTGCGGCCAAACGCACGGGGGTCGGCGCCACAGTGGGTGGAGGGGCGCGCACGGGCACGGGCACAGGCGCTGGTGCTGGCATGTAATGAGCTCGCGCGGGTCCGCGGAGACCTCGCTGATGCCCGCGGCTTCCAGCTCTGCGAGAGTGCTCGGCGACCAGCCCGTCAATGCTACAGGGATGTTCGCTGGCGCGGGCGCGGGGATGGGAGCACAGGCAGCAACCACCGCGGCCAGCTCGTTCTGGGCCATGTCCATGAGTCCCCATTCCTCCTTATTTTCTATCTCCTCTGGCTCGGAGTCGACTTCACCAAACTTGAAGACTAGTGGCAGATGATCATTCTGCACCATGGCGTTGGTGGAGGTCTACGAGAGGGAGGGGAATGGGAGGTAAAAAGTAAGGTCGCCCGTATTAAACAATGGCTCGAGCACCATTAATGGAGAGGAAGGCGGCCGGCCATGGAAGTCAAAGGGCCCGCTTCCCAGTGAGCATGCGCAGTATACAGATCACACGGTTTTCGATGAGCCTGCACATTAGAGGACAGCTTGCACGCCTCTCGGTCAGGCTGCGCACCGGACTCCGCTCGCACGCCTCCTGTTCAGTCAAGCAGTTGTCCGCATAGCACCTCCTATAGCCATTAAAAACAAAACACGTGGCGTCACGTGAATGGTTAACAGAACACACATGATTTGAATTATACAAACGTTTGAGATATTAAAGTGGCAGCTATTTTTCAAAATGCCTTTGTTGGCTGTTATTCGAGTGCGCCTTGTCTCAAAATGGACACGAAAAATACCACAACACGTCATGAAAGCATGTCAAGTTTCATGAATTTCAGAAAAGTTTTGGATTTACTAGAATTTAAAAACAAAGTATCCCAACGTTTTGCTGGCAATCAACTGTGCCCTAGTGTTTGAAATTCATTCCCATTTCTTACATGGGACCTAAGCATGCACCCAATGACACAGATTTGATTTTTCAACCAATTTATATGCATTAGAGCATGTGCATGTAGTTCAAATTTGAATTATGCACATAAATGCATTGAAAACTCAATTAATGCATAAAAATGTCCAAACGAACCCTGAAAAATCCCAAAAATTGACACAACACTCCTGTTGTTCTGTGTTGACACGAGAAATTTTTTGAAAGCAATAAGAGACAATGGATATCGTTTCATCCCCAAAGATGGGACGTTCCCTACCGAAACCATCAAGCTTGTTGTGAGAAGCTCTGGTTTGTGAGAAGCATATCCCCAAACCTGCCCCAAATGGGACAAAAAAATTACCACAACATGTTAATGCCGCTCCATGATAGCATGCCAAGTTTCATGAATTTCAGATGAGCCTTGGATTTACTAGAATTTAAAAACCAGATATCTCAATGTTTGCGACCGAGTGACTGTGGCAGGGTGTTTGACATTCATTCCCATTTCTTGCATGGGACCTAAGCATGCACCCAAGGACACATATTTGTTTTTTCAACCAATTTATATGCATTAGAGCATAAGCATGTAGTTCAAATTTGAATTATGCACATAAATGCATTGAAAACTCAATTAAAGCATAAAAAAATGTCCAAACAAACCCCGAAAAATCCCAAAAATTGACACAACACTCCTGTTGTTCTACGTTGACACAAGAAATTTTTTGAAAGCAATAAGAGGCAATGGATATCGTTTCGTCCCCAAAGATGGGACGTTCCCTACCGAAACCATCAGGCTTATTGTGAGAAGCTCTGGTTTGTGAGAAGCATATCCCCAAACCTGCCCCAAATGGGACAAAAAAATTACCACGACATGTTGATGCCGCTCAGCATGCAAAGTTTCATGAATTTCAAACGAGCTTTGGATTTACTAGAATTTAAAAACCAGGTATCTCAATGTTTGCGGTCAACTGACCGTGGTAGGGTGTTTGACATTCATTCCCATTTTTTGCATGGGACCTAAGCATGCAACCAAGGGCACAAATTTGAATTTTCAACCAATTTATATGCCTTAGAGCATGTGCATGTAGTTCAAATTTGAAATATGCACATAAATGCATTGAAAACTCAATTAATGCATAAAAAATGTCCAAATGAACCCCAAAAAATCCCAAAAATTGACACAACACTCATGTTGTTCTATGTTGACATGAGAAAAAATTTGAAAGCAATAAGAGCCAATGGATATAGTTTCTTCCCCAAAGGTGGGACATTCCCTACCGAAACCATCAGGCTTGTTGTGAGATGCTCTGGTTTGTGAGAAGCATATCCCCAAACCTGCCCCCAATGGGACAAAAAATTTACCACGGCATGTTGATGCCGCTTTGCATGCAAAGTTTCATGAATTTCAGACGAGCTTTGGATTCACTAGAATTTAAAAACCATGTATCTCAATGTTTGCGGCCGAGTGACTGTGGTAGGGTGTCTGACATTCATTCCCATTTCTTGCATGGGACCTAAGCATGCAACCAAGCTCACAATTTTGAATTTTCAGCCAATTTATATGCATTAGAGCATGTGCATGTAGTTCAAATTTGAATTATGCACATAAATGCATTGAAAACTCAATTAATGCATTAAAAATGTTCGAACGAACCCTGAAAAATACGAAAAATTGACACAACACTCCTGTTGCTTTATGTTGACACGAGAAATTTTTTGAAAGCAATAAGAGGCAATGGATATCGTTTCGTCACAAAGGTGGGACGTTCCCTACCGAAACGATCAGGCTTGTTGTGAGAAGCATATTCCCAAACCTGCCCCAAATGGGACAAAAAATTTACCATGACATGTTGATGCCGCTCCACGATAGCATGCCAAGTTTCATGAATTACAGACGAGCTTTGGATTTACTAGAATTTAAAAACCAGGTATCTCAATGTTTGCGGCCGAGTGACCGTGGCAGGGTGTTTGACATTCATTCCCATTTCTTGCATGGGACCTTGATACGTCTCCAACGTATCTATAATTTTTGATTGCTCCATGCTATATTATCTACTGTTTTTGACATTATTGGGCTTTATTATCCACTTTTATATTATTTTTGGGACTAACCTATTAACCGGAGGCCCAACCCAGAATTGTTGTTTTTGCCTGTTTTAGGGTTTCAAAGAAAAGGAATATCAAACGGAGTCCAAACGGAATGAAACCTTCGGGAACGTGATTTTCTCACCGAATACAACTCAGGAGACTTGGACCCTACGTCAAGCCAGCTAACAGGAGCCCACGAGGTAGGGGGCGCGCCTACCCCCCCAGGCACGCCCTCCACCCTCATGGGGCCCCTGTTGCTCCACCGACGTACTTCTTCCTCCTATATATACCCACGTACCCCCAAACGATCAGAACAGGAGCCAAAACCCTAATTCCACCGCCGTAACTTTCTGTATCCACGAGATCCCATCTTGGGGCCTGTTCCGGAGCTCTGCCGAAGGGGGCATCGATCACGGAGGGCTTCTACATCAACACCATAGGCCTCTCCAATGAAGTGTGAGTAGTTTACTTCAGACCTACGGGTCCATAGTTAGTAGCTAGATGGTTTCTTCTCTCTTTTTGGATCTCAATACAATGTTCTCCCCCTCTCTTGTGGAGATCTATTCGATGTAATCTTCTTTTTGCGGTGTGTTTGTTGAGATCGATGAATTGTGGGTTTATGATCAAGTCTATCTATGAATAATATTTGAATCTTCTCTGAATTCTTTTATGTATGATTGGTTATCTTTGCAAGTCCCTTCGAATTATAAGTTTGGTTTGGCCTACTAGATTGATCTTTCTTGCAATGGGAGAAGTGCTTAGCTTTGGGTTCAATCTTGCGGTGTCCTTTCCCGGTGACAGTAAGGGCAGCAAGGCACATATTGTATTGTTGCCATCGAGGATAACAAGATGGGGTTTTCTTCATATTGCATGAGTCTATCCCTCTACATCATGTCATCTTGCTTTAGGCGTTACTCTGTTTTTAACTTAATACTCTAGATGCATGCTGGATAGCGGTCGATGAGTGGAGTACTAGTAGTAGATGCAGGCAGGAGTCGGTCTACCTGTCTCGGACATGATGCCTATATACATGATCATACCTAGATATTCTTATAACTATGCTCAATTCTGTCAATTGCTCAACAGTAATTTGTTCACCCACCGTAGAATACTTATACTCTCAAGAGAAGCCACTAGTGAAACTTATGGCCCACGGGTCTATCTTTATCATATCAATCTCCTACTACTTAGTTATTTACTTTGCTATTTACTTTGCTTTTATTTTACTTTGCATCTTTATCATAAAAATACCCAAAATCTTATCTTATCATATCTATCAGATCTTACTCTCGTAAGTGGCCCTATAGGGATTGACAACCCCTATTTGCGTTAGTTGCGAGGATTTATTTGTTTTGTGTAGGTACGAGGGACTCGTGCGTAGCCTCCTACTGGATTGATACCTTGGTTCTCAAAAAACTGAGGGAAATACTTACGCTACTTTGCTGCATCATCCCTTCCTCTTCGGGGAAAACCAACGTAGTGCTAAAAGAGGTAGCAAGAAGGATTTCTGGCGCCATTGCCGGGGAGGCCTACGCAAAAGTCAACATACCAAGTACCCATCACATACCCTTATCTCCCGCATTACATTATTTGCCATTTGCCTCTCGTTTTCCCCTCCCCCCAATTCACCCTTGTCGTTTTATTCGCCCTCTCTCTCCATCCTCCCTCTCTTTCTCTATTTGCCTCTTTTTGCCCGCTTGCTTTTTGTTTGCTTGTGTGTTAGTTTGCTTGCTTGTCGTTATGACTAGTCCCTTATCTTCTCCGTTGTCTCCCAAGAATGAAATTATAAATTTTAAGCAAAGGGAGGGTGAAAATCTAATGCTTGGTATAGAATTTGCAATGCTCAAAATAAATCTGCTAGGAAGCAATCTACTACCATTCTCCTTCGCAATTTTTATGTAGGCATTACTCCTTGGCACCGTTATGTTCTTGATACTACTACCGGAGGGAATTTTTTGGGTAGCCATACTTTTGATTCTTATAATGCTACGTTAGATTTATTGGCTCCCCCCTCTTTTGGTTAATGGAACTATATTAACTTTGGAGCATGTAATGCAAAGGCTTGAAATTATTGAAAATAAGGTTGCTACCGTAGAGTTCATTGAAAATTTGGATAAAAAGATCCACAGTCGAATCTCTCAATATGGATCTAAAGTAGGAGTTACTTTGAAAGATAATAAAGAAAAGG
Organism: Triticum urartu; assembly: GCF_056163025.1. Classification (NCBI taxonomy): domain Eukaryota; kingdom Viridiplantae; phylum Streptophyta; class Magnoliopsida; order Poales; family Poaceae; genus Triticum; species Triticum urartu. The sequence goes on along the minus strand of NC_141874.1, from coordinate 125,616,242 downwards.
AACCCATAGTTAATGAGAAAATAAATCACGATTCCGTTAGGATCGATAAACTTGAGAATATTATTACCAATTTGGGAACCGCTTTTTCTTCCGTAAATAATACTCCAAGTTACTCCACTAAAGTTGCTAAGCTTATGTATGTTCCTAAAAATAAGGGTGAATCATCTAGTAAGGAAAATGCGGATCTTAAATCTATAAGTGTTCATCCCAATCTTTTTGCTATCATTAAGGAACCATTTGTTACGAATGAATTTTTTGATCTTGTGCCTAAAAGTTTGATAATTAATAAAAAGAAAGAAATTCCTAAAGATGGTAGATGCCTCATTAAATAATTGCCTACCAAAGATGGCAATACCTAGATCTATTCGTGCTTGTTATGCCTAGCTAGGGGCGTTAAACGATAGCGCTTGTTGGGAGGCAACCCAAGTTTACTTTTATTCCTTTCTTTTTGCTCCTGCTTAGTAATAAATAACTTATTTAGCCTCTATTTTGGTTGTGTTTTTTGTGTTTAATTAGTGTTTGTGCCAAGTAGAACCGTTGGGAAGACTTGGGGAAAGTCTTGTTGAACTTGCTGTAAAAAAACAGAAACTTTAGCGCTCACGAGAACTGCTGCCATTTTTATTTGGAGAGTGATATTTAGTTAATTATTTTTGCAGATGATTAATAGATAAATTCCTCACTTCCATAAATTTATTTTAGAATTTTTGGGGTTCCAGATCTTGCTCTAGGTACAGATTACTACAGACTTTTCTGTTTTTGACATATTCTGTTTTGCGTGTGTTGTTTGCTTATTTTGATGAATCTATGGCTAGTAAAATAGTTTATGAACCATAGAGAAGTTGGAATACAGTAGGTATAACACCCATATAAATAAAGAATGAGTTCATTACAGTACCTTGAAGTGGTCTTTTGTTTTCTTTCGCTAACGGAGCTCACGAGTTTTCTACTTTAAGTTTTGTGTTGTGAAGTTTTCAAGTTTTGGGTAAAGATTTGATGGAATATGGAACAAGGAGTGGCAAGAGACTAAGCTTGGGGATGCCCATGGCACCCCCAAGATAATATAAGGACACCTAAAAGCCAAAGCTTGGGGATTCCCCGGAAGGCATCCCCTCTTTCGTCTACTTCTATCGGTAACTTCACTTGGAGCTATATTTTTATTTACCACATGATATGTGTTTTACTTGGAGCGTCTTGTATGATTTGAGTCTTTGCTTGTTAGTTTACCACAATCATCCTTGCTGTACACACCTTTTGAGAGAGCCATACATGATTTGGAATTTGTTAGAATACTCTATGTGCTTCGCTTATATCTTTTGAGTTATATAATTTTGCTCTAGTGCTTCACTTATATTTTTTAGAGCACGGTGGTGGATTTGTTTTATAGAAACCATTGATCTCTCACTCTTCACTTAGATTATTTTGAGAGTCTTAATAGCATGGTAATTTTCTTAAAATCCTAATATGCTTGGTATGCAAGATTAATAATAAAACTTTCTTATGAGTGTGTTGAATACTAAGAGAAGTTTGATGCTTGATGATTGTTTTGAGACATGGAGGTAATAATATCAAAGTCGTGCTAGTTGAGTAGTTGTGAAATTGAGAAATACTTGTGTTGAAGTTTGTAAGTCCTGTAGCATGCACGTATGGTAAACGTTATGCAACAAATTTGAAACATGAGGTGTTATTTGATTGTCTTCCTTATGAGTGGCGGTCGGGGACGAGCGATGGTCTTTTCCTACCAATCTATGCCCTTAGGAGCATGTGCGTAGTACCGAGGTTTTTGATGACTTGTAGATTTTTGCAATAAGTATGTGAGTTCTTTATGACTAGTGTTGATTCCATGGATTATACGCACTCTCACCCTTCCATCCTTGCTAGCCTCTTCGGTACCGTGCATTGCCCTTTCTCACATTGAGAGTTGGCGCAAACTTCGCCGGTGCATCCAAACCACATGATATGATACACTCTTTCACACATAAACCTCCTTATATCTTCCTCAAAACAGCCACCATACCTACCTATTATGGCATTTCCATAGCTATTCCGAGATATATTGCCATGCAACTTTCCATCATTCCGTTCATCATGACACATTCATCATTGTCATATTGCTTAGCATGGTCATGTAGTTGACATAGTATTTGTGGAAAAGCCACCATTCATAATTTATTTCATAATGTCACTCATGAGTCATTGCATATCCCGGTACACCGCCGGAGGCATTCATATAGAGTCATCTTTTGTTCTAGTATCGAGTTGTAAATAAATAGAAGTGTGATGATCATCATTTTCTAGAGCATTGTCCCAAGTGAGGAATAAAAAAAAGAGAAAGTCCAAAAAAAAGAGAAGCCCAAAAAAAGAGAAAGGCCATAAAAAAGGGGAGAAGGCCCAAAAATAAAAAAAATGTGAGAAAAAGAGAGAAGGGACAATGTTACTATCCTTTGCCACACTTGTGCTTCAAAGTAGCACCATGATCTTCATACTAGAGAGTATCTCATGTTATCACTTTCATATACTAGTGGGGATTTTTCATTATAGAACTTGGCTTGTATATTCCAACAATGGGCCTCCTCAAGTGCCCTAGGTCTTCGTGAGCAAGCAAGTTGGATGCACACCCACTAGTTTCTTTTGTTGAGCTTTCATACATTTATAGCTCTAGTGCATCCGTTGCATGGAAATCCCTACTCCTTGCATTAACATCAATCGGTGGGCATCTCCATAGCCCATTGATTAGCCTCATTGATGTGAGACTTTTTTTTCTCCACATAACCCCCCTCATTATATTCTATTCCACCTATAGTGCTATGTCCATGGCTCGCGCTCATATATTGCGTGAAAGTTTATAGGTTTGAGATTACTAAAGTATGAAACAATTGCTTGGCTTGTCATCAGGGTTGTGCATGATGATAACATTCTTGTGTGACGAAAATGAAACATGACTAAACCATATGATTTTGTAGGGATGAACTTTCTTTGGCCATGTTATTTTGAGAAGACATAATTGTTTAGTTAGTATGCTTGAAGTATTATCATTTTTATGTCAATATGAACTTTTGTCTTGAATCTTTCGGATCTGAATATTCATACCACAATTAAGAAGAATTACATTAAAATTATGCCAAGTAGCACTCCGCATAAAAAATTCTATTTTTATCATTAACCTACTCGAGGACGAGCAGGAATTAAGCTTGGGGATGCTTGATACGTCTCCAACGTATCTATAATTTTTGATTGCTCCATGCTATATTATCTACTGTTTTGGACATTATTGGGATTTATTATCTACTTTTATATTATTTTTGGGACTAACCTATTAACCGGAGGCCCAGCCCAGAATTGTTGTTTTTTTTGCCTATTTTAGGGTTTCGAAGAAAAGGAATATCAAATGGAGTCCAAACGGAATGAAACCTTCGGGAACGTGATTTTCTCACCGAATACAACTCAGGAGACTTGGACCCTATGTCAAGCCAGCTAACAGGAGCCCACGAGGTAGGGGGGCGCGCCTACCCCCCCAGGCGCACCCTCCACCCTCGTGGGGCCCCTGTTGCTCCACCGACGTACTTCTTCTTCCTCCTATATATACCCACGTACCCCAAACAATCAGAGCATGAGCCAAAACCATAATTCCACCGCCGTAACTCAATTAATGCATAAAAATTTCCAAACGAACCTCAAAACACCCCAAAAATTGACACAACACTCCTGTTGTTCTATGTTGACATGAGAAAATTTTGAAAGCAATAAGAGCCAATGGATATCGTTTCGTCCCCAAAGGTGGGACGTTCCCTACCGAAACCATCAGGCTTGTTGTGAGGAGCTCTGGTTTGTGAGAAGCATATCCCCAAATCCGCCCCAAATGGGACAAAAAATTTACCATAGCTTGTTGACGCCGCTCAGCATGCAAAGTTTCATGAATTTCAGACGAGCTTTGGATTTACTAGAATTTAAAAAACCAGGTATCTTAATGTTTGCGGCCGAGTGACCGTGGTAGGGTATTTGACATTCATTCACATTTCTTGCATGGGACCTAAGCATGCAACCAAGGGCACAAATTTGAATTTTCAACCAATTTATATGCATTAGAGCATGTGCATGTAGTTCAATTTGAATTATGCACATAAATGCATTGAAAACTCAATTAATGCATAAAAATGTCCAAACGAACCCTGAAAAATCCCAAAAATTGACACAACGCTCCTTTTGTTTTATGTTGTCACGAGAAAAAATTTCAAAGCAATAAGAGGCAATGGATATCGTTTCGTCCCCAAAGATGGGACGTTCCCTAACGAAATCATCAGGCTTGTTGTGAGAAGCTCTGGTTTGTGAGAAGCATATCCCCAAACCTGCCTCAAATGGGACAAAAATTTTACCACGACATGTTGATGTCGCTCCATGATAGCATGCCAACTTTCATGAATTTCGGACGAATTTTGGATATACTAGAATTACAAAAGCAAGTACGTCGACGTTTGCGGGAGAGCCAAGGTGCCGTGGTGTTCGAATTTCATCCTCATTTCTTGCATGGGACATAAGCATAAACCCATGGACACATATATGATTTTACAGCCCATGTTGGTGCACCGGAGAATGTGCATGTAGTTTAATTTTGAATTGTGCACCTGAAATGACTAGAAAACCAATTTAATGTATAAAATATTCAAACGAACCCTGAACAATTCCAATTCTTTTGTGACACACATATAGTTGCATGTTCACTATAGATAAAAGGTCTAGCAATTCAAACATCATCCATTGCTGCTGTGACCCCATTATGTAATTCAAATCAAGATGAAAAATCAAGTAGATTGCACACAGTTTATTATCACCAACCGAGTGAGATGCAACACAAAATATCCCGGAGCACTGTCGGTGTATAGTACGCCTATGGCTTACGCGAGAAGGTGCGTTAGCTACAGTCCATAGTCGGCGTCTCAAGCACACTAGCTCACTCCCCAAATATCATTTCACCGTTCAATCATCGCCGGTGAAAGATGGGCACGTGGACCCGCATCATGAGGGCAACTTCGGTGGCCCACTCCGGCGAGAGCGCGGCCGCAGCCGCCATGCGCGTGCTAACAAGGTGCATGAGCGCGGCCGCAATCTGCGACCGGGCGGCCAAGGCAGCCCAGACGGCCGATGTTGCTTCATAGGTGGCGGCAACAACATATGCCTCGAGGATAGCAACTAGCGAGAGCGGCACAGCAGCTGTCCGTTCCACAGCGGCGGCCTTAGCCCTGATGGAGGACGCCCATGACCATGTAGAGGCCGCCCACGCCCAGCTCCTAGCGGTCACAGCACAAATCGAACGAAGCTTCTCTGACAACGGTCGGCAACCCACAGTCGAAGAGCTGGCAATCGCCGAGAGCATTCGAGCAGCCGTCCATTCCTCTGCCACATACCTTGCGACGACGGAGCCCGTCCAAGTCCAAATCGTGGCCGCCCACGCCCAACTCGTGGCAGCCTTTTCCAAAGAGATGGTGGATGCGGATGGCGAGACGCTTGACGAGTATGGTGCGATGGACGCCATGGAGCCCCTTCCCAGGAGACCGTCGGGAGCGAGCTGGACATGAAGGCATCGGCGGAGATCGACGAGCACCAGCCATAGTAGTACTCTTTGTTTTGTTTAATTAAGAGTGACGGTGAGGGAGTCCTGGATTAGGGGGTCTTTGGACAGCCGGACTATATCCTTTGGCCGGATTGTTAGACTATGAAGATACAAGATTGAAGACTTCGTCTCGTGTCCGGATGGGACTCTACTTGGCATGGAAGGCAAGCTAGGCAATACAGATATGTATATCTCCTCCTTTGTAACCGACCTTGTGTAACCCTAGCCCTTTCCGGTGTCTATATAAACCGGAGGGTTTTAGTCTGTAGGACAACATACAATCATACCATAGGCTAGCTTCTAGGGTTTAGCCTCTCCGATCTCGTGGTAGATCAACTCTTGTAATACTCATATCATCAATAATAAATCAAGCAGGACGTATGGTTTTACCTCCATCAAGAGGGCCCGAACCTGGGTAAAACATCGTGTCCCCTGCCTCCTGTTACCATCCGCCTTAGACGCATAGTTCGGGACCCCATACCCGAGATCCGCCGGTTTTGACACCGACATTGGTGCTTTCACTGCGAGTTCCTCTGTGTCGTCGCCGTTAGGCTTGATGGCTCCTACGATCATCGATAGCGATGCAGTCCAGGGTGAGACTTTTCTCCCCGGATAGATCTTTGTGTTCGGCGGCTTCGCACTGCGGGCCAACTCGCTTGGCCATCTGGAGCAGATCGAAAGTTACGCCCCTAGCCACCAGGTCAGGTTTGGAAGCTTAAACTACACGGCTGATATCCGCGGAGACTTGATCTTCGACGGATTCGAGCCTCTGCCTTGTGCGTCACGCGGTCACGATGAGTATGATTTAGCTCTACCATCAGACAGTGTTCAGGAGATCGCACCGGCAGCCGCTCTGACCCCCAATTCGGAGCCAGTTGCGCCGTCCATGGACGGGTGGATGGACCCCGCCACGGAGGCCTTACCCTCAGCGGCGATCGAGCCGAACATCGACCTTACCCTGCGCGAGAGCCGTGTTGTCAGACCGCCGGATCCTTCTCCGGCCACGGACTCCGAACCGCCTGTGCCCGTTCCTAGCGAATCCGATTGGGCGCCGATCATGGAGTTTACCTCCGCGGATGTTTTTCAGCACTCGCCCTTTGGCGACATACTGAACTCATTAAGGTCTCTCTCCTTGTCAAGAGGATCCTGGCCGAACTATGTCCGACAGGATTGGGATGCGGATGACGAAGAAATTTGCTGCACACCCACCACCCACTTAGTAGCCACTGTCGATGACTTAACCGACATGCTCAACTTCGACTCCGAAGACATCGACGGTATGGACGACGATGCGAGAGACGAAGAGGAACCACTACCCACAGGGCACTGGACAGCCACCTCATCATACGATATATACATGGTGGACACACCCAAAGAAGACAATGGCGACGAGACAGCGGAGGATGACCCCTCCAAGAAGCAACCCAAGCGCCGACGTCAGCGGCGCCGCTCTAAGTCCCGCCAAAGCAAAAGTGGTGATACCGGCACAGGAGATAATAACACTCTGAATAGTGCCGAAGATGGCAACAATCCCCTCCAGCACGATCTAGGACAGGAGGATGGAGAGGCCAGCCCTCCAGAGAGAGCGGCAGATGGAGAGGCGGAGGATGATAATTACATGCCCCCTCCGAAGACGAGGCAAGCCTCGACGATGACGAATTCGTCGTGCCAGAGGATCCCGTCGAACAAGAGCGCTTCAAGAACCGGCTTATAGCCATGACAAATAGCCTTAAGAAAAAGCAGCAGTAGCTTCAAGCTGATCAAGATCTGCTAGCTGACAGATGGATTGAAGTCCTCGCGACCGAGGAATATAAACTCGAACACCCCTCCAAGAGTTACCCAAAACGCAGGTTGCTACCCCGACTGGAGGAAGAAGCGTATGACGCGGCTGATCGGCCACCTCGTGGCCGCGATAGAGAGGCATTCCATCCAAAAGCTCAGCCTGCACCCCGATGCCATTCAAATAAAAAGGCATGGGGAAATACGCTAGACCTGCGAGACGTATTGGAGGACAAAGCAAAACATGCAAGATCGATCTACGGATCACGAGGGCGTGCCACTATGCGAGATGATAAACGTCATGCCGGATACAGTAAAAGTAAATCCGGCCGGGCCGACCACAGCGGGCAAGACTCATTGGAGCTGCATCGCGATATTGCCCAGCACAGAGGTGCCGCACACCCCTTATGCTTCACAGATGAAGTAATGGATCATCAAATCCCAGAGGGTTTCAAACCCGTAAACATAGAATCATACGACGGCACGACAGATCCTGCGGTATGGATCGAGGATTTCCTCCTGCACATCCACATGGCCCGCAGTGATGACCTACACGCACTCAAATACCTCCCACTCAAACTTAAAGGACCAGCTCGGCATTGGTTCAACAGCTTGCCAACAGAGTCCATTGGCTATTGGGAAGATCTGGAAGCCGCATTCCTTGACAACTTTCAGGGCACTTATGTACGACCACCAGACGTCGATGACCTGAGTCATATAATTCAACAGCCAGAGGAATCGGCCAGGCAATTCTGGACATGGTTCCTAACAAAGAAAAATCAAATCGTCGACTGTCCGGATGCAGAGGCCCTAGCAGCTTTTAAACACAACATCTGCGACGAGTGGCTAGCCCGACACCTTGGTCAGGAAAAGCTAAAATCTATGGCAGACCTCACGACACTCATGACCTGCTTTTGTGCGGGAGAAGACAGCTGGCTGGCTCGCAGTAATAACATATCAAAGAACCATGGTACTTCGGATACCAAGGACGGCAACGGCAGGTCACGTCGCAACAAACATAAGCGCCGCATTAAAAGTGACAATACCGAGGATACGACAGTCAATGCCGGATTCAAAGGCTCTAAACCCGGTCAGCGGAAAAAGCCATTCAAAAGAAGCACTCCGGGCCCGTCCAGTCTGGACCGTATACTCGACCGCTCGTGTCAAATACATGGCACCCCTGACAAGCCAGCCAACCACACCAACAGGGATTGTTGGGTGTTCAAGCAGGCCGACAAGTTAAATGCCGAAAACAAAGACAAGGGGTCACATAGCGATGACGAGGAGGAGCCCAGGCAGCCGAACACCGGAGGACAGAAGAGGTTTCCCCCACAAGTGCGGGTGGTGAACATGATATACGCAACCCACATCCCCAAGAGGGAGCATGCGCTCAGGGACGTATATGTGTTGGAGCCAGTCGCCCCAAAGTTCAACCCATGGTCCTCCTGTCCGATCACCTTCGATCGCAGGGACCACCCCACTAGTATCCGTCATGGCGGATTCGCCGCACTGGTCCTAGACCCAATCATTGACGGATTTCACCTCACTCGAGTCCTTATGGATGGCGGCAGCAGCCTGAACCTGCTTTATCAGGACACAGTGCGCAAAATGGGTATAGACCCCTCAAGGATCAAACCCACAAAAACGACCTTTAAAGGTGTCATACCAGGTGTAGAGGCCCATTGCACAGGCTCAGTCACACTTCTTCGGATCCCCGGATAACTTCCGAAGCGAAGAGTTAATCTTTGATATAGTCCCGTTCCGCAGTGGTTATCATGCACTGCTCGGGCGAACCGCATTTGCGAGATTCAATGCTGTATCGCATTGTGCATACCTCAAGCTCAAGATGCCAGGACCTCGGGGGGTCATTACAGTTAATGGAAATACAGAGCGCTCTCTCCGAATGGAGGAGCACACTGCGGCCCTCGCAGCAGAAGCGCAAAGCAGCCTCTTAAGGCAATCCACTAGTTCAGCGATTAAGGACCCGAACACCTTCAAGCGCGCCCGGAGTAATCGGCAACAGGACCGCCTGGCACGTTCCGAGCTCGCATAGCAATGCGGCCCCCACCCCAGCCCAAGCCAAACGGCGAAATCCGTGTCACGTCTACATAATTACGCATTAAAAATACCATGGGCACAGGTAGGGAGGGGGCACGACTACGGCACGCTCCAAGATGCGGCTTAAACCGCACTAGGGGCTTCCCGCCTTGTTATTTTTCTCTTTCAGGACTTTAATCTCTGGAAACCCTGTCCGGCAATATAATCGTCGAACACACGATGCAAGGACCAGGGGGGCCGGAAGCTAGGTCGCATCATGGAACTCCCAGGTGGTCTCTATAACGAGCAAAATACCCGCTTTCACTACCATTCCGCAGCTTACCCTTGGAAGAGACATGTCAAATAGTCCCATTTTCTGCTTATCGCACTACTTGTATCATTTTGATTCAATGCATCTTTTCGAATAAACAATTCATAGCTTCAGCTTGTTTTTGCATTTTTCTTTTATATATGTGTTCATTAATGACACCTTGCAACCGTACACTTTGGTACGGCCAATACACCAGGGGCTTAAGTACCCCACAATATGGTGTGAGAAGTCCGAACACTTTCACAAGTGCGGCACCCCGAACTTATAGCATTATATGCATCAGCTCCGAATCATGTCTTTGGTCAATAGTTGGGTTTGCCCGGCTCCCATGTTTTGGTACCTTACATTCCGCTATATCGGCTAAGGTAGCACTGGGAGAACTACTGCGATTGTGCCCCTGTTCAGCTGGGCTAAGCACCTCAGTAGAGAAAGCTAAAACTAATTGTCATGATAAGGCGAGAGACTGGTCGCTGTTCGAGAGGTTTTTGAGTCCCTAAAGACTTATGCCGCTTAGAGCGAGGAGTCGGCCCTGTCCGGCTTAAGGCGTGTATCACGCCCCGAATTCGGCCTTCCGAATACTAGGGGCTTCACCGAAATTTAAAATTATAGAATTCTATGGCTAAGTGAGAGTGATAACGCATTATAGTCCGATTGCCTTGTTCGTTGTGCTGAGCACCTCCCTCGAAGGACCCAACAATGGGAACAAGAGTGCTCGGATTTATCCCGAACACCCCAGCACTCATGGCATGGGGGCAGAAGCCGACGACTAGCCATCTCTTAGATTTGATAAACAGCCAAACAGAAGGTAATATTTTAAATTCAAACAAGCGTTGCATAGCGCATATGAACAAGTTTTCATAACTACAGGATTACACGAGCAAGTTTACTCGAATATTATATCTTTCGGAAACTCGTCCGTTACGAGACGAGAACCCTTCAGGATACCCTCATAGTACTTCTCGGGGTGGCGATGCTCCTTGCCCTCCAACGGCCCTTCCTTAATCAGCTTCACGGCGTCTAGCTTGGCACATTGCACCTTCACACGGGCAAAAGCCCAGCGTGCACCTTCGATGCAGATGGACCGCTTGACGACTTCCAGCCGTGGGCAGGCATCCACAAGCCGCCTCACCAGGCCGAAGTAGCTGTTCGGAAGGGCGTCGCCAGGCCACAACCGGACTATAAAGCCCTTCATGGCCTGTTCGGATGCCTTGTGCAGCTCGACCAGCTGTTTTAGCTGGTCGCTCATAGGCACCGGGTGTTCGGTCCCAGTATATTGGGCCCAGAACAACTTCTCCGTTGAGCTTCCCTCCCCGACCTGGTAAAACATTGCGGCATCCGACACGCTGCGGGGCAAATCTGCGAATGCTCCTGGAGAGCTCCGGATTCGGGTAAGTAATAAGTAATTTACTTTCACATGCTTGCTTTGCATATAGAATGCCTTACCCGCCGCTATCTTCTTCATCGCATCAATCTCCTGGAGGACCTTTTGGGCTTCGGCCTTGGCATTCTTTGCGCTCTTGAGGGCCGCAGCAAGCTCGGACTCTCGCGTCTTCAAGTCAAGCTCCAACGCCTCGTGCTTTGTCACGAAAGCGTGGAGCTCTTGCTGTACCTCGCCCACCCGAGCCCCATGCCTTTCCCGCTCGGTGCGCTCCTTGGCCGCTTTGTTTTCGTCCTCGGATAGCGCTTGCTTCAGGGTCGCCACCTCGGTCATGGCCTTACGATGATCCTGTCATTTTGCAATCGCATTCTTTTTATACATATCCGTATACTAGGTACTACTTACCTTTGTTCTCCTTGAGCTGCCTCTTGGCAAGGCCGAGCTCGTCCTTGGACCCTTTAAGGTCCTGCTTCAGTGCGGCAACCTCCGCAGTCAGTGCGGCAGAGGCCAGCAATGAAGCCTGCATACGCATATTGACATACTTATATCAGACTCCTGCGATATTGTTTGATCCTCTATTCGGCTTTTCTTTTTGAACACCGAACAGAGCATCAGGGGCTACCGTCTATGCGGTAATATTTTCCCTATATTTCAAAAACTTACCTCAAAGCCTATTAGAAGGCTGGCACAGGCTTCAGTCAATCCGCTCTTGGCGGATTGAACCTTCTGGACCACTGCACTCATAATAGTGCGGTGCTCTTCGTCGATGGAAGCGCTGCGAAGCGCTCCCAGCAGATTGTCCGGTGCCTCTGGTTGGACAAAGGTCACCAGCACAGGCGTCTTGCCCCTTTTGGAAGGAGGCCGCCTTCCTGAGTCCGGAACCGTTGGTGGTTCCGGCGCGGTGTTCGGTTGATGGCCGAACTCAGAGCGCTCGGGAGCCTTGCTCCCTCTGCTCCCAGAGTCCGAAAGGTCGCCTTGAGGCACCTCCGGGACTGTCTCCCCCTGACCCGGTGCCTCTTGAGACAATACCTCGGCGTTTGTCCGTAGGGCAAGGGGAGGTGGCGGTCGGAAGTGGATCGCTATCCATATCCGACGAGCCCAAGGAGCTGTCCGACGATACGCCGATACGGGCTCATGGCGGTCTGCATAATCATAATTCGGTGTTAGGAGAATCGGTGTGACAAAGGTATGCTATGAACTACTCTGGCATCTGGATACTTACGACTTCGCCAGGGGCTTGGCCCTGAGCAGCCACTCATCTTCGCCTTCGGCGACGGTGGTGGAGAAGTCCGGGAGGAGAGTCCTTCCCTTCTTGGACCCTTCGGCCCCGCCCCGGTTGGGGCGGCCTTCCTTTTCTTGTCTCTCCCGACTGGAGGGGGGGCATCTTCATCTTCCTCCTCGTCTTCAGGGGAGGAGTGCGTCGCGGAGTTATCGGACGATAAGTCCGATAAACCCTGTCGCCGGGAACTCTTTCGGGTTCCCTTGGCCTTCTTGGTCTTCTCCGGCACCTTGTAAGGAGCCAGAGTCAGCATCTCCGTCAGGAGAGCGTCCACAGTGTCTTCGGGCAGAGGGGCCGGACAGTTAATCTGCCCCGACGTCTCCACCCAGTCCTGTCAAAGGCATGGAGCTCAGACCCCGCACATGGTTAAGCTGGGGGAAATAAATATCCTACCGGACGTATAGAACTCACCAAATGTGCTTGACGCTTCGCGCTTAGCCCGCGGTCCTCGGTGAGGTAGGGAGGGACCTCGGCGCCCTTGAACAACACCCTCCAGACGTCCTTGTTCATTGTGTCGAAGAGCTCGCTCAGAGTCTAGTGCTGGGCTGGGTCGAACTCCCACAAGTTGAAGTCCCGTTATTGGCACGGGAGGATCCGGCAGATGAGCATGACCTGGACTATATTGACAAGCTTGAGCTTCTTGCGGGCCATATTCCGGATACATTTCTGGAGTCCGTCCAGCTCTACCGATGAACCCCAGGACAGACCCTTCTCTTTCCAGGAGGTGAGCCGCGTGGGGATTCCGGATCGAAACTTGGGGGCAGCCACCCATTTGGCATCGCGCGGCTCGGTGATGTAGAACCACGCCGATTGCCGCCCTTTTATGGTCTCCACGAAGGATCCTTCAAGCCATATAACGTTGGGCATCTTGCCCACCATGGCTCCGCCGCATTTTGCTTGTTGGCCGCCCACCACCTTCGGCTTGATATTGAAGGTCTTTAACCACAGGCTGAAGTGGGGCCGGATGCGGAGGAAAGCCTCACACACGACGATGAACGCCGAAATGTTGAGGACGAAGTTCGGGGCCAGATCATGGAAGTCCAGCCCGTAGTAGAACATGAGACCACGGATGAATGGATGGAGGGGAAACCCCAGTCCGCGGAGGAAGTGGTGGAGGAAGACTACCCTCTCGTGAGGTTCAGGGGTAGGAACGATCTGCCCCGCAGCGGGCAGCCGATGCGCGATATTCGCGGCTGCCGGGGTGCTGATCCGCGGGCAACTATGGGACCGGCGGGCCGGGTCCCTTTCAGTTCGGCGGGGGCGGAGGTCGCGCAAAGAGTAGATCGAGGCGAAGCACGCGAGCGATTTACCGAGGTTCGGGCCGCACGGATGCGTAAAACCCTACTCCTGCTTTGTGGTTTGGTATTGATTTCTAGCTCGGGAGCGCGGAGTGCTACAGTACACACCGGCGGCTAGCAAGACCGAGCGTGAGTGTTCGAACTGGCTCCCCCCTCCCCCCGTTGCACACGGGCCTCCTTTCATATGCTCAAGGGGTTACCGACAGGTGGCAACGGAGGTAAAGGGCAAAAATGGAAAGGTGATGTGGTAGGTACAGCTACCTGTTACAGTGTATCATACCTAACCCTGGCGGCAGGGGACAAGGGCATTAATTGCCCGTCTGTGTCGCCTAAACAGTACCGAAAGGGACCGCTAGGGACGCCACCGTTTGCCACGATGGTTATCTTGTCAGCGCCTGCTTGCCACCGCGCACCCCTAGCTGCACGGCCTCCTGCCACATGTGCTTGGGAGGGTCCTAGAGCGACATGTTGGCGGGTGTGCTGGAGCGCGGGCACGAAGTGGGGGTTTCCCGCGGCAAGCTCCTTGCCGCGGTCGCCGTCTTGTCGTGTTCGGGAGCTTGTCGCTCACCGGGCCTTGCCGGGACGCGTGGCGCGTCGCGGCAAGTTTTCTTGGTATGCCTTGGTTGGCCTTCCCGGCAAGCTCCTCTTGCCGGGGTTTCGTTTCCTTCCCGGCCAGCTCCTCTTGCCGGGGCCTTGGTTTGAGTACTTTGTTCTTGAATGGTCTTCAAAGGAACCACAGAGGATCTTGGCGGTCACCCGGCAAGCCTTGCCGCGGGATGCTGCGACTGCCCGTGCACAAGTTCGGGATACTAGGGTACCCCTACTCTAGTACACCGACAGGAGCCCCCGGGCCTGGGCCATACACAGTGCCGAGCGCTGTTGGGCCAGGCCCAAAACAGGGCACGGGCACACGCGGCCTAGGTTACGCCGTATCTTACTCCGTATCCACCGCGCCCTCCCCGAACGGCGCGCGTTGAATGCGGCGTCGTGGGCGAGATCGTGGGTGGTTATTTTATTCGGAAATGCGGAACGTCCGCCCCCTCCCCCTTTATAAGCAGAGGAAATGGTGGCAGTTCGCACATTCGCCCGTTGCTGTTTCCAATCTCAGAAACCTCCGCCGCTCCCTCGCCTTCCCAGAGCAGAGAGAGAGAGAGCAGCGCCCCGCCCCCCATTGTCGCCAGCATCACCAACGCCGTCGGCCTCCTCCACTGCTTCCGCCATGGCTCCGAAAGCCGACAAGGGGAAGGCCGTGAAGTCGACCGAGGCGCAGCGGCTCGCGGCGCTGCGGAAGGAGCGGGCAGTTTCCCCCCCAAGCTTGCCGCGAAGGAGCTGAGGGAGAAGTACTACCTCTTCTGGTCAGCGGAGACGCGCGCGCATCCGCGCACAAAGGTACTCCCCGCCATTGCTTGGAAGAAGGCTCCGAACGGATACCCCTTTTTTGCTCTGTTCTTCTACTGCGGGCTCTGTCCGCCCTTCTCAGATTTCTTCTGCGACATCATGAACACCTATGGATTCCATCTCCTTGACTTCACCCCCAACGTCGTCCTAACAATGGCAGTTTTCGCACACCTCTGCGAAAACTTTGTCGGAGTCCTTCCCAACGTAGCCCTCTTCCGCCACTTCTTCATACCCCGAGTAGAGAGAGGAGAGCCTCTATCCGGTGGGATTGCCTGGATCTCAAGGGCCGGCAAGAAGGAGACCTATCTGGAGGGAGAGTTCCGCGGCAAGTGGGAGGAGTGGAGAGCGGATTGGTGCTGGATTGACGAAGAGGATCCGCAGCCATTCACCACCCGGCGCAAAACCCCAGTAGCACGCGGCAGCGATTGGAGCGACATGGCCCCGGAAGACGACAGGCTGAGAATTGCCGTCACCAGGATCCTGCGCCTCAGGCTTGCCGGGCTTACTGTTGGCGCAGAATTCCTTCGCCGCCGCATCGCCCCCCTGCAGGAACGGGGGAGGCCCACTTGGGAGTTCAAGAACGCGGCAGACATCATGAGGCTGCGGCCAGGCCTCAATTACATCTTCACAGTCCTGGAGCTCAACGCGATGCTGCAGGAGCTGTTCAAATATGACCCCCAGCATCTCGAGGTGTTCAGGTTGCCGGGGGGCGTCGTGCCTTTGTGCAACAATTCCGTGCTCGATCGCATCCGTGCAATGATGCCGGAGTGCGACTCGCACGGGATTGTGCCAACTTGGCAGGAGCCCGCAGACGAGGTCGTGCAGCAATTCTTCGACGACTTGGCGGAAGTGCCAATCCGCCTCGACGAGAAGGACGGCCTCACCTGCGACACCACGGATGCGGAGATGGCGCTCATCGCCACTAGGCTGGAGGAGGCAGCGGTAGCCGCAGCCGCGGGCGAATTGGGGTTCACTGCGGAGGAGGCTGATGCAGCAGAAGCGGCAAGCCGTGCCGAGCGAGGGGAGCCTGCCGGCAAGAAGGGGCTTGCCGGGCAAGACACCGAGCCGAGCGAGCCCGCCAAGGACACGAGCGGCTCGTTGCAAATCGACTCTTCTTCCACCTCGTCTTCGGGCAGCTCACCAGAAGCAGAGCCTCCATCCCCACCAAGAAGGCGCCCCCGCAAGGTTGGTGATGTGGCAGAGCGGCAAGCGGGCCAACAGTCACCACGCCACGTGACACGCTCGACCACGGCAAACACCGTTTCCGCGGGAGCGCCTCATGCTACGACAGCAACTAGAGCGGAGACTAGCCAGACCACCGCTTTAGTCCCTGCCGCTACTCACGCCGCGCCAACAGCCGGAGCGGGGTCGTCTCAGACCGCCGCCACTGCTCCCGCCAAGCGGCCAAGGGAAGCTTCTCCTCCGCCTTCTCGCACCGGGCGCGCGCCAGGCTTCGACTTCTCCGCGTTAAGCTCCGACGAGGAAGAAGAAGAGTAAGCTTCTCTTGTTGTACTTGCGTTTCTTCAACTCTTGCTGTTGGTCTTGTTTCTCACTTGCTTTGCTTTGAATTTGTTCCTTCTCAGGACTCTGGCTCAGAGAGCAGCAAAGAGAGCCAAGGCCCCGATGATCGTCGTCGAGGACGAGCCCACTGCGACAGCAGGTGGCGCGCCCGAGACAAGCTTGCCGGACCTGGCGACTTTCCTCCAGGGCAGCCCCTAGCATAAGTGTACGGTTTACTTTCTGCTGTGAGGCGCGTTCGGGTACTTATCTTTGCTGATATCTGCTTGTTGACTTGTGTAGGAACCGAGCAGCCTCACCAGGAGCCAAGGGAAAATCCCCCGACAAGGGAGAATTCTCCGGCAAGGGAGGGCTTCCCAGTAAGGGAGAAGTCTCCGGCAAGGGAGGGATCTCCGGCAAGGGAGAAGTCTCCGGCAAGGGAGGGTTCTCTGGCGAGGGACAACGCCAGTGGCCCCCCGACGGCGGAGACCATGACTGCGGGACCTAGTGCAGGTACTCCTCTTGCTTCAAAACTTCCCTTGGGTTCTTCTCTTGATCTTCTTGAGTTTTTGCTGGATTTTGCTTGACTCTTCCCCCTTTCCCGGTCGTCAGATCTACCCGCTGCGGAGCAGATGGAAACCGAGGTCACCGCTGACGAGGCAACCGGTGGTGGCGACGCCGCCGGAGCAGAGGCCGCCAAGGCAGATGCCGCGGCAACTGGCAAGGGGTCCGGCGATCGCACTGACGTCCCTGAGGCCGCAGGAGCGCCAGGCGCTACACCGACCGCCGATCCGTCCGCCGCTGCCGCAGCGCCAGGCTCCGGAGAGCCCCAGCCAGGCTTCTACCTGAAGGCCGGCGACGACGTCTTCATCAATCTTCCCTGGGCATCAAGCTCCAGAGCGCCGGTCGAGGGGGAGATCTTTGACGGAGAAGTGCTTGCCTCCGCGGGGTTGACGCTGGTCGACGCGCCAAGCAGCAGCAGCAACGAGCCCGAAGAAGAGCGGCTGCTGCGGAGGTTGATGTCGCTCTACCGCGCGCGATAAGCCAAGCTGGAGTCCCGCGAGGCACTTGTCGTGAAGGCGGGGGTAGACATTGAAAAGCGCGCGGAAGAGCTCGGGGGTTTCCACCGGGAAGCCCTCCGATCCCTGGCGAAGGAGCGTGAGCGGCTCGTTGAAGCGCAGAAGGCCTTTCTCCTCGAGAAGGCTGAAGCCGAAGAGCGCCAGCGACTTGCCGCTGTGAAGCTAGCCGCGGAGGAGGGCGAGCTGGCGCAGCGGAAGGTCAATCTCGACGCCCACGAGGAGGAGCTTGCCTCGCGCGAGGAGAAGCTTGGCGGAGCCCTCAAGCAAGCGGAGGACGCTGCCGCCGCCGCTGAGGCCGCCAAGGAGGAGTTGAAGACGAAGGTGGCGCGGCTGGAGGCCGATCTCTCTGAGAAGGGCAAGGAGCTCAGCGCCGCCAAGGTCTCCAACGTGGATCTTGAGTTGAAGCTAACCACTTTGACCAAGACTCTGGACGGCGCCAAGAAGCGGGAGGCGACCTTGAAGGAGGAAATCAAGGCCGACAAGGCGCTGCTGGAGAGCGCTGCCACCACCCAGAACGCCTTCAGGGAGACCGTGACGCATTGGACGGAGAGCCTTGTGAACGCCGCCACGGACATCGACAAGGAGCTGGCGCAACTGGGGATGGAGGGTCTCGGGTATTCCACCGACGACAACCTCCAACCCAGCGCCAAGCTCGTTCTGTTCTTCAAGGGCGTGGCGACGGCCCTTCAGCGACTCCGAGAGAGGATCCCCAAGCAACTGGCTGACGAGTCGCGCAGGGTCTGTGCAGGGGCCCTCGAGAAAGTGTTGATGAAGGTGGCCTTCCGCAATCCTGGCCTCCGCCTCACCAACATCCTCAGGACCTTGCCACCGGAAGCTGATCTGGAGGAGCTCAAAGCCCTTGTCGCACCCATTGTGGACAAGGTGAGCGGGATCAAGAGGGTTGAAGGCGATCGCGTAGATTAGGCCGCCCATCTCTTCTTCCCTTGTCGCTGTTTACCTCGTCATGAAAACAATCTATCAGAGCTGCGACAAGCTATTTTTGTAATATAACTTTATTTTGGGTAGCCATTGCAATGTTATTCCCTTTACTTGACTCCTCCCTTTGTATGTCTTTGCCCTACGCTTTTAGGGAACTTGTCGGTGCAGGCACCTGAGCCGCGAGCGCTGAGTGCGGGACGTCAGCAGCCTGCTGGCGGTGCCGCTACGGACAAGAAACCTTGTCGCAACTAGTTGCAGCTCACTTAAATTGCTGAGCGGACTCGAAACAAAGTAAGGGCACTAGCGGCTTACTTAAGTTGTTGAGCGGGCTCGAAACAAAGTAAGGGCGCTGGCAGCTCACTCAAGTTGTTGAACCGACTCGAAGCAAAGTAAGGGCGCAACTAGCTATGAGTTGGTTCCTCCGCGCACAGGTTTTCCATACAAAGTGCGGTCGTTCAAGGGAGATAACTTAAAATTTAAAAAATCTGATTGCTCAAACTTTGGCAACTTATCTTTTCTGTTGTTTGCTTCCCGGCAAGGCGAAATTCTTGAACAACGCCTGGTCCATACCCTTTTCTTCTCCTTTCCCCCGCGGCAAACTTGTGCGCGAGGGAGCCTTCCTTTCCTTGTGAAAAAGAAAGAAGAGAAAATACAGATATGGAGCCTTATGGCTCGTTATTGCTTACCGTGGAGTAGGTGGCACGGGATCTGCGCCCGGCCTTGTACAAAGGATTACATGCAACAGCGGCAAGACTTGTACAAAAGGTGGTTGCCGGAATGGGTTCCGACAACCGCGCCTTACGGGTGAAACTTACGAAGATGCTCGATGTTCCAGGAGTTGCTCACCGGAATGCCATCTTCGGTCTCAAGGCGGACAGTGCCAGGCCTAATGACTCATTTCACCCGGTAAGGGCCTTCCCGCTTCGGCGTCAACTTGTTAGAATTTTTGGCGGACTGAATGCGCCGAAGAACAAGGTCGCCTTCCTCGAGACTTCTGGCGTTAACTTTGCGGCTATGGTAGCGGCGCAAAGCTTGCTGGTAGCGATGATTGCAACGTTACTCCCTTTACTTGATTCCTCCCTTTGTATGTTTTTGCCCTACGCTTTTAGGGAACTTGCCGGTGCAGGCACCTGAGCCGCGAGCGCTGAGTGCGGAACGTCAGCAGCCTGCTGGCGGTGCCGCTACCGGCAAGAAACCTTGTCGCAACTGGTTGCAGCTCACTTAAGTTGCTGAGCGAACTCGAAACAAAGTAAGGGCGCTAGCGGCTCACTTAAGTTGCTGAGCGGACTCGAAGCAAAGTAAGGGCGCTAGCAGCTCACTTAAGTTGTTGAGCGGACTCGAAACAAAGTAAGGGCGCAACTAGCTACGAGTTGGTTCCTCCGCGCACAGGTTTCCCATACAAAGTGTGGTCGTTCAAGGGAAATAACTTATGGTGGTCCTGAGCGCTCCGAGATCCACCAGCTCGATCTTGATCTAGCGAACGCATGGTACCGTGAGTACCATGACGCTGCCGATCCCGCGCCTCTTGAGATGGGTGCGGTGCATGCATGGACGCCGAGGTCTTGGAGTGTGCCCGGTCATTGTGGGAGCCGGCTACGCCGCCGATGGGCAGCGCAGCCTTGTCCAGGGACCTGGCAGCACCGTGAGCTCCATCGTCGACGCGTGTCCTTCCGCCGGCGCCTGCCCCACCAACCGTTTGCTTCGGCGGTGGCTGGCTCGGCGCGGACGGAGCAGCTGCCTCCGAGACTTTCTTCTTCGGCGGCACGTTGATAAAGACGATGAAGATCTAGTTCGCGAGGACGCCGGATCTGGTTCACACAACTTCAACGCCCCCTACCTGGCGCGCCAAAGATGCCGGGGTGCTGATCCGCGGGCACCTATGGGACCGGCGGGCCGGGTCCCTTTAGGTTCGGCGGGGGCGGAGGTCGCGCAAAGAGCAGATCGAGGCGAAGCACGCGAGCGATTTACCCAGGTTCGGGCTGCACGGATGCGTAAAACCCTACTCCTGCTTTGTGGTTTGGTATTGATTTCTAGCTCGGGAGCGCGGAGTGCTACAGTACACACCGGCGGCTAGCAAGACCGAGCGTGAGTGTTCGAACTGGCTCCCCCCCTCCCCCCGTTGCACGCGGGCCTCCTTTTATATGCTCAAGGGGTTACCGACAGGTGGCAACGGAGGTAAAGGGCAAAAATGGAAAGGTGCTGTGGTAGGTACAGCTACCTGTTACAGTGTATCATACCTAACCCTGGCGGCAGGGGACAAGGGCATTAATTGCCCGTCTGTGTCGCCTAAACAGTACCGAAAGGGACCGCTAGGGACGCCACCGTTTGCCATGATGGTTATCTTGTCAGCGCCTGCTTGCCACCGCGCACCCCTAGCTGCACGGCCTCCTGCCACGTGTGCTTGGGAGGGTTCTAGAGCGACACGTTGGCGGGTGTGCTGGAGCGCGGGCACGAAGTGGGGGTTTCCCGCGGCAAGCTCCTTGCCGCGGTCGCCGTCTTGTCGTGTTCAGGAGCTTGTCGCTCACCGGGCCTTGCCGGGACGCGTGGCGCGTCGCGGCAAGTTTTCTTGGTATGCCTTGGTTGGCCTTCCCGGCAAGCTCCTCTTGCCGGGGTTTCATTTCCTTCCCGGCCAGCTCCTCTTGCCGGGGCCTTGGTTTGAGTACTTTGTTCTTGAATGGTCTTCAAAGGAACCACGGAGGATCTTGGCGGTCACCCGGCAAGCCTTGCCGCGGGATGCTGCGACTGCCCGTGCACAAGTTCGGGATACTAGGGTACCCCTACTCTAGTACACCGACAGCGGCCAAGTATCCGGCTCCGCACAGCTTCTTGATGTGTCCCTCCGTAACGGGGGAAGACATCCATTTGCCTCCCGCTCCGGACATGATTGGAAAAGGTTGAGGGGAAGGATGTGGGCTTGGGCATTGGAGCTCGAGTGCGCAAGAGAGGATGAGCAAGGAGGAAGAAGGCGTGGGTAGGAAAAAGTTAAACCTTGTCCCTTTATAAGGGCGGCCGAAACTATGCGCCCCCACTAGCCTGGTAAAACTCGCTTATCCCCCAAGCGCCGTAATCGATGGCGCGGTTGGGTTACCCACGCCCGTATTGATGAGAATCCCGTAATAAGGGGGACACGATCTCTGCTTTGACAAGACGTGTCAAAAAAACTGCCTCGCGTTATGTGCGGGCTAGTTAAAGGAAACGGTTCGAATAATCACCGGGCCATGGCTTAATGTCATGTTGCCAAAACAAGTCAGCAGATTAGATTTGTGGAAATATTATTCTTTCTACGGTGGTATGTGGAACTTATTTTGTAGGGTTGGACACTATCCTTGTATTCAAATTCTTCCGTGGTGTATTCGGAGGAGGAACCCGCCTTGCAATGCCGAAGACAATACTGCGCGCCGGACTCATCGTCATTGAAGCCTGGTTCACGGGCTACTGAGGGAGTCCTGGATTAGGGGGTCTCCGGACAGCCGGACTATATCCTTTGGCCGGACTGTTAGACTATGAAGATACAAGATTGAAGACTTCGTCTCGTGTTCGGATGGGACTCTACTTGGCGTGGAAGGCAAGCTAGGCAATACGGATATGTATATCCCCTCCTTTGTAACCGACCTTGTGTAACCCTAGCCCTTTCTGGTGTCTATATAAACCAGAGGGTTTTAGTCCGTAGGACAACATACAATCATACCATAGGCTAGCTTCTAGGGTTTAGCCTCTCCGATCTCGTGGTAGATCAACTCTTGTAATGCTCATATCATCAAGAATAAATCAAGCAGGACGTAGGGTTTTACCTCCATCAAGAGGGCCCGAACCTGGGTAAAACATCGTGTCCCCTGCCTCCTGTTACCATCCACCTTAGACGCACAGTTCGGGACCGCCTACCCGAGATCCGCCGGTTTTGACACCGATAGATGGTCTTTAATTTGTTAGTGTAATGTTTAGGTCAGCTAGCTCTATTTAATTGCTGAACTTGCTCGATTAAGAAGTGTGGGTGTGCTGTAGTCTCCTTTGTGTATCCAAATTATGCAATGACGTGGATGACCACTATAACCATGGAAATTCGAACCAAAATTTTTGACGTTCAAACTCATCACACACGGGTTAAGCTATCTGAATCGTTTGTGATGTTCACATATCGTAAACAGTTCTCAATAAGGGACTGTGTTTGATGACACTTTATGCGCCAGTTTTTTCGCTAAAGCGATGCCAAATTTTCGGCTTCCATGGAAATATCTACCTCCCCGCCCCCTCCCCCTTACCAAAAGCCACATTTCCCCTCTTTCCGCCTTCCTTTCCAAGTTGAAACCTTCACTCCTTACTTGCAGCGCCGCCGCCTCCTAGCCGGCGAGCCTCCTTCACGCTGCTCGGCCTCGCCTATCCAGGCAGGTAATCCACACCCAACCCCCATCCTCCTCCTCCTTCCACATCCCACATGCCCCGACCGCCGGCGCAAGCGCGACACCTTCCACCCAAATCACCGACCCCTCCACCAAATAAGCGCCGCCCTAAGCCAGGTGCACGCAGTATAGCCAGGATCTCAAGGAGTATTTGGCAGCGGAGAAGCAAATCGTGGCCGCACGGGTGGATGAGGTCGCGATGGCTGCCATTCATGCCGACCCCTAGATCTTGGAGGAGCACCTCGCCGTCGAGGCCACCGTCGATGCCTCGCGCGCCGATGCCGCGACGCAGTTGGCTGCTTTAAGCGACAGTTCGTGGCGTTTTCTCGAGGCCACCGTCGGTGCCTTCGACGAAGACTACAAGGTGTTTTCTCAGCGTGCACGTGCTTACCTCATCTCAAGAGCCAGCAAGTTGGTGCCCGGAGCGGCTTAGGCAACTCACCACTACGACAAGGACACCCACGAAGCGGAGGCCTCGCCCTCTTCCATGTCCAAGGAGCCAATCGTCATCGATATCTTCGACAATGAGGAGTAGCTTGTCTTAGAGCATCTCCAGCCGAGCCCCCCAACACGCCCTTCCCAGGCGATTTTTTCGCGCCGGCGCACAAAAATCGGCTCAGTCGCGCCCCCAGAAGCCCAATTTTCGCCAGCTCGGGCCGAATTCGGCGCCGGTGGACCCAGGCCGAACCCGGCGTGCTGGGGGCGCTCGGGCGCACCGGGCGAAATGGTTTTGGCGCGAAAGAGCCGCGGGCCCGCCGAGTCAGCGACACTCGCCTCGTCGTCCTGCGAACGCCTCGGTTTCCCGCGGGGAATCAATGCCAAGGCTGCCGCGGTTAGCCTTCCATTGATTCCTAACGGGGCGGCTCTTCACGGGCGGCGCGGCACCGCCCCCCTCCCCCCCCGCGTACGCACGCCTCGCCGGCGGCTATAAAAAGCGCCCCCTCTTTTGGCCACAGACGCCGTGCTTTCTCTCTCTCTCCACCGACGAACCTCTGTGTCTTTGTACGCCACCGACGATCCTCTCCTCTCTCCCAGCCCCATCCACGACAATGTGTGAGTGGTTCCCCGGCGACGGAGCGGCGGCCAACGGCTTCGGCTGCCGCTCGCTGCAAACGTGGGAGGCGTACATGCTTTTCGAGGCCAACATTCCGGCGCCTCCAAACATGTGCGCTGGGCCGACAGGATGGAGGCTCAGCACCGAAGGCGTCCCCATCCCCCCTGCCGGACGTCGTCGCGCGCCCCGATCTCTTCGCCGGCGAGGTCGGCCGCGTTCGGTCGTCGCTGACCGAGGAGCAGCGCGCCTCCCCGCAGTACGCCGCCGACAACCACGAGGCGTGGGCCGCGTACTTCCAGCGCCGCCAGGAGCAACGCCTCGCCTCCACCAACGGGGCACCGGTGGTGGCTGGCGCCCGGTGGAACAACGAGGGGCGACGCCTGTGGTGGTCCGTCTCCGGCCGGACGCTCGGTGAGGTTCTCGCGCACCTCGAGGGCGGCAACAACCCGCCGCTCGCATACCCTCGGGGCCCGGCCGTCGCTCCGGTGCCCCGCAGCGGCGCCGGGCAATGGATATCAAGGAGGTTTGCCTCTGGTTCGTCGTGATCGTCCCGTTCCTCCTCCCACTCCTCTTCCCACTCCTCCGGCTCTCCGGCGGTGTTCGGCGTCAAGGCCGAGCCCGTAGCGGAGACCCAACTCGGCCGGCATCGTCATCAACGAAGGCGGCGGTCGCGCCTCGTCCTTGGCTCCTGCCTGACTCGTCAAGTCGAAGACGGAGCCAGGGCTCCCCGCCATGAAGACAGAGCCCAGGCTCGCCAGCGGCGTCAAGGAGGAGGCGCTCGACGATGAAGCGGCCCTCAAATGGGCGCGTGACGACTGGGTGCAGACGGAGAGGGAGCGCCAGTGCGCCGCCCTCATGCGGTTCGAAGCTCGTCGTCGTGGCCGGGACGAGGGAGGCATCGTCGTCCTCGACGACAGCGACGACAACGATGCGCTGCCACTGCCTGTCCGCCATGGATACGCCGGGCAGGGGTCCAGCAGGGGCGGCCACGCGATCAAGAAGGAGAAGGCCGCCGCCAACGACGAGGATGGCGGCGACGTCGGCGACATCGCCGCGCTGATCGAGTTCTTCGCCCCATAGATTAGTTTTTTAATAATTTATGTAAAACGCCGAACATGTTCAATATGAATATCAAGTTTGCCGAATTTTAGCCGAACTTTGCCGAACTTCGCCGAATTCAGCTTTTTAAAAATAAAAAAATGCGTCCGGGGCGACCCTGGGGCGAGCGGTTGGGAACCCGCTCGCCCCCGCACCGATTTAAGCGCCGGCTCGCCCCCAGGGGGCGCGCAAAATCGCCTCCTGGGGGGCCAATGACTGGAGATGCTCTTATTAGCTCACTATAAGGACACATGTTCAATTTGCTAGCTACTACCTTTCGTTAACAAATTCTAGTGAATTGTGCTATCTACTTTTACCATGCAATCTTCTACTCCAGAGTACATGTTCTATATGTCGTGCAATGTGGTGTTCAATTAACTGTTTGGTTCAATTCTGCAAATGTGATGTTCAATTCTTCAGGGTGCAATTTTCCAAGTTGTCTAGCATGCTTGGTTTGGTTAACTGTCTGATCTTCTGTTAGGAGTATGTTATATTGTGCAATGTGGTGCTCGGTTAACGTTTGGTTCATTTGTTGTGGTATTTAGTTAACTGTTTGGTTCAATTCTGCAATGCGATGATCAATTGTTGTGGCTGCATTCTGTTATTGTATACCATGTGAGAAATAAATCAAATTTGGATGTACTAAATACATGAGAAACAAATACAATTGCTACATTTCCAAGTTGTTAAGCATGTTTCATTTGGTTAACTGTCTGATCTTCTATTAGGAGTATGTTATATTGTGGAATGTGGTGCTCAATTAATGTTTGGTTCATTTGTTGTGGTGTTTAGTTAACTGTTTGGTTCAATTCTGCAATGCGATGTTCAATTGTTGTGGCTGCATTCTGTTATTTTATACCATGTGAGAAATAAATCGAATTTGGCTGTACTAAATACATGAGAAACAAATACAATTGCTATATTTCCAAGTTGTTAAGCATGCTTGGTTTGGTTAACCGTCTGATCTTCTATTAGGAGTATGTTATATTGTGCAATGTCGTGCTCAGTTAACGTTTGGTTCATTTGTTGTGGTGTTTAGTTAACTGCACGTGCATGGTCCGTTGTTTAATAGCACATTATTGTCCAATTGCAGGAACCATTTTAATATTTAGTTTTTTAACATTTTGGTCTTGCACATGTAGGTCCTGCTGTTAGAGGATTTGACCCACTGTTCGACCCTTTTTGCATATGGGGACATGATTTGTCCATGAATATCAATCAAGTTAAGAAACTCAGAAAGGTTGTTAGGATAATGAAATTAGCGACAAAAAACAACAAGATCTTTGTCTGCACAATGAAGAAGACATCAGTTCACTATGAGATGGTACTAACTATTATGCCTTGCCTTTTTTATTCCTTTGCCCCATTTCCAATATAGAGAAGATATTTATGCACATGCTTGTTTTCGGGCCTTTCCAAAGCAGTTCATTGATGATTACCTCTCAAACCACCTCCATGGTCAGGAGGCGAGGAAGGTTTCATACAACACCCACGGTTCAATATTGAAGTGTTTCTGAAGAGGATGAAGGACGGACGGTCAATCATCCACAAGCACTGGCCTAAAGTTGCACAGACTTTCAACATGAATGAAGGATCAATATTCGCCTTCCGCTCAATAGTTTTCTAGATGAGATGCATCTGTCTATATACCGTCTATAATGCCAATTTCAAAAGGTTCTACATGTTGCATGTGAAACTTGGTGCTGGTGCAGTTGTGTAATGAGGTAGCTGAGTGCTGAAGCTATATCATGTTGTACTCTGATGTATTTCAATTATGAAATTCTGCTTACATGAAATATATTATGTGCTTAATATGAATGTCAATTATATTAATAAATGGATTATTAATAATAGGGAAATTAGCCTGCTAATTGGGTTTTGCTATTGCAAACGGTTATTGAAAAAATACCGTGGTGATGACCTCAGGCAACGCACACAGTTTCTAGGAATAAACCGTGTTGGATCAATGAACAATCACACACGACTTTCTCTTGAAAATTGTTTGTGTTAGGCCACCTTGCGCAAATGTTTACCACATAAAAACTGTGTCTGATGGACAGCCTTTGCCACACAGTTTCTTCTACGGACCGTGTGTGATTCATTCAATAACGCAATCAATAAAATTGCTAATATCATGTGCAATGGCAACGCTATCACAAACGATTTAACGGGAAAAATTGTGTGTGATGTACCTATGAACGGAAACATTTTTCTTGGAGCGACTGTGTGGGATGTATATATGAACTGAGACGTTTAGCGGGGACTAACTGTGTGGGATGTACTTGCGACTGGAAACAATTTTGCCTGTATAATTGTATTTTTTAGTTATATTGTACGTATTTCCGTATTTGAGCGCTCGCCGGTCGCACACGACCTTATTTTGCCGAGCGTGTGCCAGGAGGGCATATCACCGACGGTTTTTGGGTCATGTCAAAAGGACCCCCCTATCGTCGTCACTCACTAGGCGACGGTTCCAAATACCGTCGTGGAAAGGGGTTAAAAAACCATTTGTATAGCACCGACGCATACCAGTGCAAGCAGTGAAATAATATCCCTATTTACAAGTTTAATAGTAACATGAATATTCTCTATCTCATGCAGGTGCACTATCATTCATAATCTCTTGATATAAAGTAAAATGAATAACACTCACACTAGCACCCAAATCACATAAACCATGATAACAATGATCTCATTTTTTAACCGAAACAACATGCATGCCAATGACGGGTTTATTCTTATCTTTAGTACCGGGCTTAGCAATTCTGGTTGCTTCATCACAGAAGTAAATAACATGTCCATCAATATTATCAACCAAGAGATCTTTAACCATCGCAATATTAGGTTCAACTTTAATTTGTTCAAAGAGTCTAGGTGCTTTAACATTACTTTTGTTAACCACAGTTGAAACTCTAGCATGTTCCTTAATCCTAATAAGGAAAGGAGATTTCTCAATATAAGCAGTAGGCACAACCGGATCAACATTGTAAATGACAGTATCAATTTAACTATAACAGGTTCCTCAATATTTTCTACAATGGGGGATGATATTTAAACCACTTCTCCGTAGGGAGATCAACATGAGTAGCAAATGATTCACAAAAAGAAGCTATTATCTCATAGTCAAGTCCATATTTAGTAGTAAACTTATGAAAAGCATCAGTTTCCATAAAAATATTTAACACAATCAAACTCAAATTTTATACCTGACTCTTTACCTTTATCGAGTTCTCAATCTTCAGAATTGCATTTAATTCTTTCCAGAAGAACCTATTTGAATTCAATAGTTTTCTTTCTAAAGGAACCAATAGAAGAAAAATCAAGCATGGATCGATCATTTTGAGAAAGTCGAGCATAAAAATTATGTATGCTAATTTCTCTTGAGAGCCCATGATTAGGGCATGTGTACATCATGTGTATATCTAACGATCCCAACACTACTGCAAGATGCTACTAACGCGACACTATGATTAGAGACCCTTTCACGAAACTGTGTGCGATGCATTAATCACAAATGGGGATGTAAAAAACCATCAAAAAGGTGCAAAACATTTGCAATGGAGGATGCATCAAACACGATTCAGATTTTAGTTGCGTGTGCGATCCAGGGCATACGGTTCAGTCCAATGAACCGTTTGCGATGAGGCGGAACAAAAGAAACAGGCAGCCTGATGAAGGGGTGTGCGATGTACATCACACGGTTCACTCGGATGAACTGTTTGTGCTTAGGCAACACAAAAGAAACGGTCAGTCAGATCATGGTGTGTGCGATGTATAACATACAGTTCACTCGGATGAGCTGTTTGTGATTAGGCAACACAAAAGAAACGGTCAGCCAGATCAAGGTGTGTGCGATGTATGACATGCGGTTCACCCAGATGAACTATTTGCGTTGAGACGAGAGAACAGAAATAGTTCAATATAACAAATACCATAAATATTGCAAGGTTCAAATTCAAAGATTACAATGCCCAAATTCAAACATTGCAAACCGCGTAATTTCTGAAAAGGGATCAGCCGCTGACAAGTCATGTATGGGTTTGACACAATAACTTCCAATTGCTTTTCCATATGCTTTTCCAATACAAGTTTGGCATTTTTGGAGGCACTTCCATTCCGGAGTACCAGCCGCCTTTAATAATCATACCATTGATCTTTCCTAATTAAATGCGTGTTCAACCTCAGTACCCTCAGCACCTTTGCTCTGGCAAGAAAGAACATGGCGAGTGTAATCTGCGTTGGGGTCCCTCGGTAGGAGTTCAAATTAATATTTGAGAGATGCAGATCTAGGCATTTGATGTGATTGTCGTTTTCAACACCTTCCACTGGGCCTAATATGCACTGCAAAAGAAGAGAACGTGTTAGTGCCTACATGCAGTTTTGAACACTGCTACACGCCCATTTGGTTTGCAGGATTTGTAAAATGCACCAACGTGCCATCTTCGATCTGTCATGATTAACATGGGCATTAATTTGATTACAATCTAGAAACATGTAGCCTTCTTCACAAGAGGTTGGATTGGATGAAAAAATCCCGAAGAAAACTAGTTCAGATGAATCCAAAGGAGAAATGCTTATGGACGATTTTAACCATATGAATGAAGCGACCAATATGGGGTGGGGGTGTATGTCCTAAAATCCTCCAAAATTCCTTTAGAAATCGTAGTACATAGTCATTGTAAACTTGGGAAAAGGTGCAAAAAATTGAACTCCCTTATGGTTAACATTTAACAGGAAAGGAACATCACCTCGATATACAACTTCTTCAGGCACAGAAAGCATCTCAGGCAACTGAAAACTTGGTCCAGGTTGGGGACGATAGATTCTAGTGCCAAGACCTTCACTGTGCCCAGAGTCTGGGTGAAGCTTCGCTGGATGACACACGAACATACATCTTCAAAACTAGAGGTATATAAGGCGAATGTTGTACCTGAAAGTTGTAGTATTTGACAGACGAGTAGCCCACCACTTTCAATTTCGGCGCAGAAATGACATCGATTCTTGTTGGACCTTGTTGATCAACGACAAGTAATCTCTCAAGTGAAGGTGTGTCCTGGATGACCATATTGTGGTCCACCTTTTGTGATCTCTCATTGTAGCACCAGCCACACACATAAATAGTGCGGAGAGTCCTGGAGGTGATGTGCAAGGTAGTCGACCGATTCATCGCCTGAAGACGAAGGAACTCGAGTGCAGTACAGCCGCGGAGCAGGCACTCCATGTTATCCTTTGGGATGCGGATGGAGACAAGCTCGAGGCGCTTCGGTCGTGGTAGAAAAAGAGCGGCCGCGTCATTAAGGGAGGGATGGCAGTTCATGAACTTGGCGAGGCGCAGCGTGGGCGCAGAGTGGAGCGCGGACGTTGGCAGCAAGCTCATATGCCCATCATTATAACTTAGCTTCTCGAGCGGATGTATGGCACGGGATCGGAACCACTCG
The DNA here is from genome assembly GCF_056163025.1 of Triticum urartu. Lineage (NCBI taxonomy): Eukaryota > Viridiplantae > Streptophyta > Magnoliopsida > Poales > Poaceae > Triticum > Triticum urartu. Next base: position 125,585,635 of record NC_141874.1, on the reverse strand, counting down.
TAAAGCTTGGCTCGCTCCTTGCCATTGGAACGGAACTTGCCCGCGATAAGGCCTTTGATTGGGCCATGGTGACTGTCGAGGATCTGGGAGAATGCATCCAAGCTTTGGCGATAGCCATGGTAGAGCTTGTGGGCATGGAGGAGGTCGACAGCGGTGCGGAGCCATAGGGTACGCCACCGCCGGGAAACGGCAACTGTCCTCGCCCGATTTCTGATTGGGAGGAGGGATATGATGACTAACAACATATCATCGGGGAGGTTGTTGATGAAGTCTAGGTCTGCTGGAGTCTCTTGCGGTTCTTTCTCGACCCGCCTCCGCTTGTTGGCAGCCTCGTTCTCCACCTCGTCGGTGGGGACGGGAACCTCTGTCTCCATATTCACGCCATGCTCCGGTGCTTCAGCAGCCCCGGCGTTGCCACTCCCTCCGATGGGGCGCTTCGGTGGCATCCTCGTACACTGACGGCTTTGAGGACTCAGAGCGGTGTCGAGGATGCGGGCGTAGATAGAGGAATTGTATGTGTGGCGAGGATGGGGAGTGCGGCCGCTCGGCTGCACCATTAATATAGACCAGTGGGAGCAAGGCGGGTGGCGGTCCAAGGCTGTCTCGCTTCCTGGTGAGAATGACTGCTTAATCTCTAGTATGAATGAAATGTATGCTTAATTACTGAATTCTAGTTGCAAAAAATAGATAGTGATATTGATTTTTAGCTGCATATTTTGACAAACCGCAGTGTCTCTTGGCTTAGCGCCAAAGTCTGGCTCTAATTTGCATACCGTAATCTGAAACCGTTTGTGTTGAAAAGATGCACATATCCTGCGTTGAACAGCTTGTACGCTTCCCGGTGAGCCTGCGCACCGGACTGCACTCGCACGCCTCCCGTTTAGTCAAGCAATTGTCCACACGGCACCTCCTATAGCCATTAAAACCAAGACATGTGGCGTCACGTAAATGGTTAACCGAACGCACACGGTTTGAATTATACAACCATTTGAGATATTGAAGTGGCAGCTATTTTTTTCAAAATGCCTTTGTTGGCTGTCATTATTCGAGTGCGCCTTCTCTCAAAATGGACACGAAAAATACCACAGCATGTCGGGTGCCCTTCCATGATAGCATACCAAGTTTCATGAATTTCAGACGAGTTTAGGATTTACTAGAATTTAAAAACCAGGCATCTCAATGTTTTGCCGGCAATCAATGGTGCCCTGGTGTTTGAAATTCATTCCCATTTCTTGCATGGGACCTAAGCATGCACCCAAAGACACATATTTGATTTTTCAACCAATTTATATGCACTGGAGCATGCACATGTAGTTCAAATGTGAATTATGCACATAAATGCATTGAAAACTCAGTTAATGCACAAAAATGTCCAAACGAACCTCGAAAAATCACAAAAATTCACACAACACTCCTGTTGTTCTATGTTGACATGAGAAAAAAACTTGAAAGCAATAAGAGGCAATGGATATCGTTTCGTCCCCAAAGGTGGGATGTTCCCTACCGAAAACCATCATGCTTGTTGTGAGAAGCTCCAGTTTGTGAGAAGCATATACCCAAACCTGCCCCAAATGGGACAAAATTTGTACCACGACATGTTGATGCCACTCCATGATAGCATGCCAAGTTTCATGAATTTCAGATGAGTTTTGGATTTACTATAATTTAAAAACCAGGCATCTCAATGTTTTTTCGGCAATCAACAGTGCCCTGGTGTTTGAAATTCATTCCCATTTCTTGCATGGGACCTAAGAAATGGACCCAAGACTACAAAAAAGACACATCCGTGGCATTTGGGCCGAACGAATTTTTTTCTATCATACATATGACACTTCTATGACGATAATTGTGACAAAACCCGGTATCATCATAGATGTGGTGGGCTCCTACTTCTATGACAAAAAATCATGACAGAAAATGGGCTTTTTGTCCTGGGCGGGCCGGAGACGCAGCTGCATGACATTCTTTGGGCCGTCCATGATGGAAAAAACCGTGGTAGAAGCGAGGGCGAGGAAAATTTCGGAGAGTTCCTGGTTATGGTGGGAGGCCAGGGGCTGAGCGATGCGCGTTTCTCTCGTACACGTACACGCGTGTGTGCGAGGCGTTGGCTCTAATTGAACCCGAGCGAGGCGTTGGGCTCTAACTGAACCCGAGCGATTGCACTGCAGGCTACGTGTTACTGAACCCGAGCGATCGATCGATGGTTGTTAATTGAACCCGAGCGATCGATTCCTTCGCTACTGCTGCTAACTAAAGCCGATCGATTGGATGAGCAGTGAGCGTTGGGGGGGGGGGCGGTTGGATGAACAGTGAGCGGTGGCATTGCCTCTGGATGAACAGGACCCCGTGGTGTGGAGGGCTGGATGAACAGTAGACAGTGGAGGGGTGCCCGTGGAGGGGTGGTTGAACAGGACCCCGTGGTGTGGGGGGCTGGATGAACAGTAGACGGTGGAGGGGTGCCTGTGGAGGGGTGGTTGAACAGTAGCCGGTGGAGTAGCGCGCGGTGCAGGCTGGATGAACAAGAGCCCGTGGAGGCTGGAGGAGGTCGACGGTAGCCCGTGGAGGCTGGAGGAGGTCGACGATGGAGATGAACAGTATTCCGTGGAGTCCCATTTTGCGGTACGCCACACCCCTCCCGATGAACAGGACCCCCGTTTCGACCGTAGGAGGTCCGTTTCGTCCGTTTTGCGGTACGCCACACCCCTCCCGATCAACAGGACCCCCGTTTCGACCGTAGGGGTCTGTTTCCTCCGTTTTGCGGTACGCCACACACCTCCCGATCAACAGGACTCCCGCTTCGACCGTAGGAGGTCCGTTTCCTCCGTTCTGCGGTACGCCAGGCCTCGTTTCCATCGCCTGTTCCGTCCAAGCCCTCCCGATGAACACGACCACGCATTCCGTTCCGACCTAGCTGGTTGGCTCCCACGCGTTCCGTTGCCTCCCGATGAACACGGCGCATTCCGTTGCCTCCCCTTGAACACGACGCATTCCGTTGCCTCCCCATGAACACGACGCATTCCGTTGACTCCCCATGAACATGACGACGACGTTGTTTCTCCGTTCCGACCCAGCCATGTACACGAGCCCTAGCCGTACGTATGCGCGAGTAGGCGTTCGAGACCCCGCCCGTATGTACACATACGTGGCGGTATTTTCTTTCTTGCACCTTGGCCGATGTACGTACGTGTACATGCTACGTGCGCGCCTCTACTACGACACGTGCACGCCTCTACATCGACCAGTATGTATGTACACGTTCGCGACCAGAATGACAACGCTACGTACGCTTCGACCAGGTGGGTCCCGACTGTCAGGTACTTCCTTGCATGCGAAGATGTAGCTGGTGGGTCCCAGCAGTCAGGGGGGCGAATCATTTTGTTTTTTTTGCCCGGACGCACTTCCTTGCGTGGGAAGGTGCAGCTGGTGGGTCCCAACAGTCAGGGGGAAATGTTTTTTTGCGAAATACAGTGGCCCGTCTGGTGGGTCCCCGCTGTCAGGTGGAGGAATAATTATTTTGCACGTAATAATGAGGCACTTCCTTTCTGCGGCCGTGGACCCAGCTTTCAGCCTCTCCACGTACAGTCCACGTCCGATGGAAGCCGTTCCTTGACCACGTTGACCACGCCGCGCTGAGAGCACTAGGGCGGTGGACGACGGCGAGGCCTAGGAAGGGGACGACTTAGAGCTGGGGAAGACGCGGCAGTGGATGCCCACGCGTAGAGGAGTATGAGGGTTCGCTGGTTCGCTGCGGTGTGAGGTAGTCGTCGCCGCAGAATAACAGGGGGTGTGGGTGAGTAGAGGGATGGCCTTGCCAGCGGTGGGAGTAGTAGGGGACGGTGAGGCCTCCGCCGCATCGCAGCCGGCCATGGGAGGCAGGAGCATGAGGAACGACCGGCGCTGGTTTGGGCGGCTGGAGCAAGAAGACCAGAGGTTGAAGAAGCACTACATTCGTTGGATGGACATCATACGGTCACTGGAGCTAGAATCGTGCATATTGAATAAGTTGACAAAGCCCTCCGTCCCCGTCAACTTAGTAGGCCCACAAGTCAGCCTCCCACTATACTGGGTCCCAGCTAACAGGGGGAGTATTCATTTTTTTGTGTAATAAGGAGGCACTTCCTTGCGTCCAAAGATATAGCTGGTGGGTCCGAGCTGTCAACGGCGGTAACGTTTTTTCGCGAAATACAGAGGCCCTTTCGGTGGGTCCCTGATGTCAGGTGGAGGAATCATTATTTTGCACGTAATAAGGAGGCATTTCCTTGCGTGCGGCCGTGGACCCAGCTGTCGGCCTCTCCACGTACAGTCCACTTCAGATGCATGTCGGTCATTGACCACGTTGACCAGGCCGCGCCGAGAGCACCAGGGTGGTGGACGACGGCGAGGCCTAGGAAGGGAACGACACGGAGGCAGGGAAGACTCGGCAGTTGTTTCCCACGCGGAGGGGAGTACGACTGTACGAGGGTATACTGGTTGCTGTCGCCGGAGAATAACAAGAGGTGTGGGTGAGTAGAGGGATGGCTAGGCCAGCGATGGAAGTACGATGGGGCGGTGAGGCCTGCGTGGCAGCAGAGCTGGCCATGGGGAGGAGGGAGCAGGCAGTCTCGTCGACGCTTGTTTGAGCGGCTGGAGCAGGAAGAGCAGAGATTGAAGAAGCACGACGGCCGTTGGATGGACATCGTACGGTCACTGGAGCTAGAATCGTTCATATTGACTAAGTTGACAAAGCCCTCCATCCCTGTCAACTTAGTAGGCCCACAAGTCAGCCTCCCACCATGGTGGGTCCCGGCTAGCAGGGGGAGTATTCATTTTTCTATGCGTAATAAGGAGGCACTTTCGGTGGGTTCGAGCTGACAGCGGGGGGAACGTTTTTTTCACGAAATACGGTGGTCCGTCTGGTGGGTCCCAGCAGTCAGGGGCAAACGTTTTTTTCGCGAAATACGGTGGCCCATCCGGTGGGTCCCAGCAGTCAGGGGGGAAACGTTTTTTCCATGAAATACAGGTGGCCCATCCGGTGGGTCCCTGCTGTCAGGTGGAGGAATAATAATTTTGCGCGTAATAAGGAGGCACTTCCTTGCAGCTGCCGTGGACCCAGCTGTCAGCCTCTCCACGTATAGTACTCTTTCGATGGAAGTCGGTCGTTGACCACATTGACCACACCGCGCCGAGAGCACCACGGCGGTGGACGACGGTGAGGGCTAGGAAGGGGACGACGCGGAGCCGGGGAAGACACGACAGTGGATGCCCACGCGGAGAGGAGTACGAGGGTTTACTGGTTCGGCTGCGGTGTGAGGCTGTCGTCGCCGCAGAATAACAGGGGGAGTGGGTGAGTGGAGGGATGGCCTGACCAGCGGTGGGAGTAGTATGGGGACGGTGAGGCCTCCACGGCAGCACAGCCGGCCACAGGAGGCAGGAGCATGCGGCACGACCGGCGCTACTTTGGGCGGCTGGGGCAAGAAGACCAAAGGTTGAAGAGGCACTACGGCCGTTGGATGGACATCGTTGACCACGCCACTAGAGCACTAGGGCGGTGGATGACGGCGAGGCCTACGAAGGGAACGACACGGAGCCGGGGAAGACACGGGAGTGGCTGCCCACGCGGTGGAGAGTACGAGGGTTGACTGGTTTGGTTGCCGTCGCCGGAAAATAACAGGAGGTGTGGGTGAGTAGAGGGATAGATAGGCCTGGGATGCGAGTATGATGGGGCCGTGAGGCCTGCCCGGCAGCACTGCCGGCCACGGGAGGCAGGAGCAGGCGGTTCCGACGACGCTGGTTTGGGCGGCTGGGGCAGGAAGATCAGAGACTGAAGAAGCACGATTGCCGTTAGATTGACATCTAACGGTCTGACGCTGGTAGAGTTGATTGTTGACTAAGTTTCTTTTTTGACAAACCTTGTGTACACATGAACTTAGTAGGCCAACAAGTCAGCCTCCAAATCTGTGGCAGACAACATAAATCCCATTTGCTATTTTTTATAATTTGCAGCCCATTTGCTAATTCTTAAGTAATTTATTACAGCCCATTTTCTGCCCAGGACCACGGTCAAAAAGTTCAACCTTATTTTGAATATTTCGGTGGAGTCCGAACTGTTGTAATCCCGAAATGATAAACATTTTTTAAGAACATATTGATTTGCCAAAAAAATCGTTTTGTTTTTGTAAGCAAATAAGACGTGGGACAATTGAGTTGGTTTAAGGGAAAACCAGTGGTAAAAAAATCAGCGCTGGGTGGGAAAAAACAACAAAAATAAGGATGTAAATATGAAAATGGAATTTTATGTGTTTTCAAGATGGGTGCCCATGGCAGTTTGGAAACTCTCCCAGAAATGAGAAGTGAAAAGACTACCACGGTCTGAATTGATCTCTAGTGGAACACCATGAAGTGACACTATTCGAGAAATATATAAGTCAACGAGCTGACTAGCAGTGATACTCTCTCGAACAGGTAGGAAGTGAGCCACTTTGGAAAGACGATCAATGACTACGAAGATATCATTATTCCCTCTCTTGGTCCTGGGAAAGCCGATGATGAAGTCCATACCAACTTTGTCCCATTTCCACTCAGGAATAGCTAAATGCTGAAGGGTGCCAGCAGGCCTCTGATGTTCTGCCTTAACGCGACGACAAACGTCACATTTAGCAATGAACTCAGCGATTTCTCTCTTCATCCTAGTCCACCAGAACCTCTGGCGTAGGTCCTGATACATCTTAGTACTACCAGGATGAATCGTGAGAGGAGGTTCATGAGCCTCCTTAAGAATCAGTTGTCGCGGATGTTGGTTCTTGGGAACCACCAAGCGGTTCTCAAAGAAAACAACACCTCGATCATCCATAGAGAAATATCCACCAACTCCCTTCTTAATGTTTCTCTTGATGCGGATAACACCCCTATCAAACTTCCGGTCAGTAATGATCTGATCCTCAAGGGTAGGTTTCGCCACCAAGGTAGAAAGGAATCCATGAGGAGCAATGTGAAGGTTAAGCTTACATAATTCCTCATGGAGAAGTGGTTGGCCCTGCTGCAACATGAGATTGTTGCAATAGGACTTACGACTTAGCACATCAGCCATGACATTCCCCTTGCCTGGGGTGTAGGTAATCCCTAAGTCGTAATCTAAGATCAACTCCAACCAACGTCTTTGCCTAAGGTTCAAATCTGGTTGGGTGAAGATATACTTGAGACTCTGCTGGTCTGTGTAAATCTCGCAACGTTTACCGAGAAGGTAATGCCGCCATGTCTTAAGTGCATAGACTACGGCTGCAAGCTCTAGATCATGTGTAGGATAATTCTCCTCATGTGGATGCAACTGTCGAGATGCATAGGCAATCACATGGCGATCTTGCATAAGAATGCAACCTAGTCCCTGTCGTGAGGCGTCGCAGTAGATAACAAAGTCTTTAGTGAATTCCGGTGGCACAAGTATGGGAGCGGAAGTCAGGCGTCTTTTCAGTTCCTAAAAACTATGCTCACACTATGGGGATCACTCAAACTTCTTATCTTTCTTGAGAAGTTCCGTGAGAGGTTTGGCCTCTTTGGAGAAGTTCTCAACGAAGCGGCGACAATAACTGGCTAGACCAAGGAAACTCCTAACTTGTTTAACTGTTTCAGGTGGAGTCCAATCAAAAACGGCTTGAACTCTCTCGGGATTGACAGCAATTCCCTTTCCAGAGATCACGTGGCCTAGGTAGGTCACTTCTGGCAACCAAAATTCGCACTTGGAGAACTTGGCATAAAGGCGATGCTCTCTGAGTTTCTCTAACACAAGTCTAAGATGTTCAGCATGCTCTTCCTCGTTCTTCGAGTAAATAAGAATATCATCGAGATAAACCACGACGAACTTATCTGAGTACTCCATGAAGATCGAGTTCATCAAGCAGGACAAAGTAGCTGGAGCATTGGTTAGGCCAAAGGACATGACGGTGTACTCGTACTGGCCATAACGAGTGACAAAAGCCGTCTTAGGAATGTCCCCATTTCTGATCTTGATTTGGTGGTAGCCTAACCTCAAATCCATCTTTGAAAAGACTGAGGATCCAGCGAGCTGATCATATAGGTCGCTGATCCTGGGGAGCGGATACTTGTTCTTTATCGTGACCAAATTAACGGGACAATAATCTACAACCATACGGTTCGTACCATCCTTCTTCTTGACAAAGAGGACGGGGCAAGCCCAGGGAGAAGAACTAGGACGGATGAAACCCTTTTGCAAGGACTCATCCAACTGTTTCTTAAGCTCAGCTAGCTCTAAGGGTGCCATCTTGTAAGGTCTCCTAGAAATTGGGGCGGTTCCTGGGATAAGATCTATGACAAACTCTACATCTCTGTCAGGTGGAATACCTGGCAGTTCCTCAGGAAAGACATCCGGAAAGTCACGGACTACCGGGATATCCTCAAGGTCTGGAAGAGGGCTGGCATTAAGAGAATAGAGCTGACGCTTTGCAACTCTAGTGGAGACAGTGACTATCTTGCCAGATGGATGTGTAAGCTGAACAGACCTGGTGTAACAATCAATCTTGGCATAATGAGCTTTCATCCACTCCATACCCAAGATGATGTTAATATCTGTATACTTGAGGGCTATAAGTGATGCAAGGAATACAAGTCTGTCAACAAGGATTTCATTACCATGGCTTACACTAGAAGTTTGCCATTTGGATCCAGGACTTTTGAATGACTAGTGGAGAGGGCATATCACAAAATGAAATGTTGTGCAAGCTAGCATAGCTTTCAGAAATGAAGGAGTGAGATGCTCCAGTATCGAACAGAACCGATGATGGATGGCAGTTGACAAGGAGTGTACCAAGAACGACATCCGGGTCATCATGAGCATCTTTAGCTGAGACGTAATGCACATGTCCATGCTTAGTGGAAGATGACTTGACACTGATCGTCTTGCGTGATGGCTTACCACGAAGAGCAGACTCCTCGATCTGGGGTGGAGCATAGTTGGCTTGAGAGCAGTCACGTGCATAGTGTCCTGGCTCTCCGCATGTGAAGCAGGTCCCTGAAGTAGGACGTGGACCCGCATTGACAAGCGGTCTACCAATAGGCCTGGGTAGATCATACAATTTAACCGGGGGAGGTACCACATAAGATGGCCTCGACGAATAACCAGGTGGAAGAGCGGAGTTCGGAACCCAAATCCGGCGCTTCTGAGAACTAGAACCGAAGGAAGAACCCAAATCACGGGTGTGCTTACGAGACTCCTCGTAAGTGAGTTGAGTTGTCTCTGCATTAATGGCCTTGTTCACGAGAGCCTGGAATGTATTGCAATGGTGCAAGTGGAGATCACGACGCAACTTGGGGTTGAGACCCTTCCGGAACCTAGCCTACTTCTTGGCGTCTGTAGACACCTCCTCTGTAGCATAGCGGGCGAGGTTCTCAAACTCTCTACTATAAGCATCAAAAGCCATCTTATCCTAGGTGAAACTACATAACTCTTCTCTCTTGCGGTCAATGAGAGCCTGAGGAATGTGATGCTCGCGAAAAGCCTCAGTGAAATCTCTCCAGGTGGGTATCTGGCCAACTGGAAGCATAGCCTCATAGTTCTGCCACCAAAGACTAGTAGGACCTTCCAGGTGATATGCAGCATAGGTGACCTTGTCACCTTCAGCTACACTCGTGGAACGCAGCTTGTGTGAGATACTACGGAGCCAGTCATCTGCATCGGGTGGCTCAATGGAATGATGGAAGGTAGGTGGTTTCAGGCTAATGAAGTCATGAATGGACGCTGACTCTTTGTACTGATGGGCGGTTTTCTTCTCGATACGTGCTAACAAGCGGTTAGACTCACGCTTGTTCCTCTCCATCTCTAACATGAACTCTGCCAACGAAGGCTGGTCGGGAGGATCCTCATCCCTACCATCTCCGTGGTTCCGGTCACAAGCAAGAGAACTTCGGTTAGCTGACGACATCCTGAGAAACGAAACCAAGGACGGAGTCAACATCAACTGTAGGATGCAGATGGTAGCACAAGAAATTAGTATCTCTCGAACTCCTAGGACAATTCCAGTAGCATAACGGCAGTAAAATGCTCAAAATGAGACATCCTGCAAACGATGGGGTAGCACCATACTCAACATCATCACTCTAGGTTCTGAGATATTACTAAACAGGCTACACCGGAGGTACTCGAACTGGGATATGACTCTGATCAACTAATCCTAAGAGACTACGGAGTAGTAACACGTGATCCTGATAGACGGAAGAGAAAGCCTAGTTCCTTAACCCCGTAGGAAGATAGGATGACTCAGATCAGAAGTCATGGTATAAGGAGTAAAAAGAGCCTTAAGTTCCCTTCCACAATCAATTCCCCTACATAACTAAAGAATTTCTAGACTCAACTTTGACCAGGTTGGCTTGGAAATCCTACAGGCAGTCAGGCTCTGATACCAAAGCTGTCAGGACCCCGATTCTAAGTCACATCGATCTAGCATGTAACACGTCATATCACTTTGCGGCCTCACGCACGGTATTCCCATGGGTGTCGCCTTACCTGGCATGGGACTGTTTGTGCATTTTGGCTCATGTATATGATAGTGTCGCTAGCATCCATATGACAGAGAACCCGGGCCGACATGACTAGTCATGAACCCAAAGTGACACTAACTTACGGGAACATGCATACATGAAACAACATCGAGCATGTCGGTCATCAGCATGTGAATTCGGGTTGTAGCAACTGGGCTAATAGGACTTCGGGAATCCGGGCTGTAGCAGGCTAGCAGGACTCCGGAAGTCACCGTGTAACATTTCCCCGAAGGGACAGACACAGGAACGAAGTGAATCACATGCCGGCCAGTCTAAGTGTTCCGGAGCAGTAGTGCTGGGCTAACGGGACTCCGGTAAACCGGGCTGTAGCGGACTACCATGGCTCGGTGGAAGCACTAGACTACATTTCCCCATAAGAGAGGCTACCAAGGATAGACAACTAGGTTGTCGGATCCCACACATAGCAATACATGTTACACATACACATAACATGCAAGTATGTGATGTACAACATGGCATCACAACTTAACGCAAACTCATATAGATAAAGGCCCAAAGAGCCACATAACATTTAATTCAATCAGGGGTCTCATGACCCATCATTCAAAGCATACAAGCAACGGAAGCATTACATGTCTGAGTATAGACAACTACAGAAGAAAAAGGCTGAGAAGCCTGATTATCTACAAGACCTTCCCAAGGGTACAAGATCTTAGCTGGGGTAACAAGCTACTCGTCGAAGTCCAAGCGAAACTACTAGTGAGACAGATGTCTTATCTGCAAAACATAAATAAAGCAAACATGAGTACAAAGGTACTTAGCAAGACTTACATCAGATCCTATCATACATGCATTTGTATCAAGAGGGTAGTGTGGGGTTTAGTTGCAGCAAGCCAGCTTTGACTTAGTGGCTATCCTGTTCTACGACTACGAGAAACCTCTTTGAGGTGAGATGGCGCACACGAGTCCACTAATCACCACACAATACACCACTATGGATTCATCCCCGTCTCCCTATGAGAAGGCCATCCATAGCACTCACACTTGTCTTGAGCATTTTAGAGTATCCACTTTAAGTTGTCTATGTACCACGTAAGCATCCAAGAAGTCCATAACCGAGGACACGGCTATTCGAATAGATCATGATAACCCTGCAGGGGTGTACTTCTTCACACACGCCCCCGCCACTTACCACCATGTACATGTCATGTACCTCGGCAACCTTCAAGCGGAAGCCTGGCGAGGGTGTCGGCCATGACCTGACTAACCACACAAGTCTCTCATCCAGGTTTATCGCCTATTCGGGTTCCATCCGCAAGGAGATCCGGCCGGGGTGTCGCTCACGGCCCCAAACGATGTGAGCAGGGTTCCCAAGCCCACCATCCGGGTGCCACTTGGTACACCGTGCCACTGTGCCTAGTCTGTCCCAAGCCCACCTGGCCGGGTGCCACTTGGTAGACTACTAACACTACCTACAAACACCAGAAACTAATTGCAACTCCTGGACATAGATCAAGTTGGTTAATAAGTCGAGAGGGGCACTTAAGCATTCCAATGTGTGGTAGTAGCTAGTCATTGGACAACATACACGAAACTCAGTGCTTAAGGACGGTTCCAGTGAGACAACCCACCATGTACTCCTACATGGCCTCTCACCGCTACCTTTACCAAATCATGTTCACACGCTTAACTCTCAGCACCAAAACATATCGTAACACTCCAATTCATTCCCGATGAATCAGACCTGATACAACTCTAAGCAATAGCAGGCATGGCATGGTAGGAACACAAGATGGCTCAATCAACTCCTACACATGCTAGTGGGTTTTAACTATTTACTGTGGCAATGACAGGTCATGCAGAGGAATGGGTTCAACTACCGCAGCATAAAGTAGCAGTTGAATCGTTGTTGTCCTAATGTAATAAAAGAGAGCAGGAGCGAGAGGGTAGGATTGTATCAGAATGAACAAGGGGGTTTGCTTGCCTGGTAGATCAACAGGGGGGCACTGCTCCTCAGACAGGTACTCTGGAGCACTCTCCGGAGCAGGACCTATCGAGAAGGAACGGTGTCAACAAATCAAAACACAATCATATGCAACAATATGATGCATGAACATGACATGTAGATGTGATGTTGTTTGAGCTAATGCAGCTAGCATTCATTTGGATGAAGTCCATTTGAACCAAGAATTTAAATGCAACTCCAAGTTAAGTCTTTATGAATGCCATTAATATGTTTTCACCTATACATCAAGTATAAGTTGGTTTATCATGCATGAAAATGGTACAGATGGATAGATTGCATTTTTCTGATAATTTTTCATATATAAATTATTTCAATCTGAGCTACGGTTGAATTTCTATGAATTTTAGAAGTTTATATCATTTTCTGGATTTTCCTGAATTATTTTTAAACCAGAAAACGATATATTGCATCAGCACATCGTCATGCTTGCGTCAGCAGGTCAAAGGCGCTGACCAAGTCAAACATGACGTGTGGGGTCCACACGTCAGTGACTCAGTTAGTTAACAGGGGGGTTACTAATCTAATTAAAATTAGTGGCGTTGGGCCCACTGTCAGTGTCAGGGGTGGTTAGCAAAATGGTGATTAGCCTTAAGCTAATCACCTGGCAGGTCGGGCCCCACATGTCATTGACCCATACAGGTCAAATCTGGTCAACTAGGGGGTCAAACCCAGTCAACCCGCCGGCGAGGCCGAACACAGCGGAGGGGCTCGGGATCGTCGCTCCGGCGACCATTTGGGCGGCGGAGGCCACAAGCGAAGAGCCAGGGCTCGTCCGCGTCTTCTGGAGCAAGTGGGAGAGGCGGGGACGGCCGAAGCTCGCCGGAGCGGAGCTCAGCGTGGCGGCCGGAGCACGGCTTCGAGCGGGAGCGGCCTGCGGGGCACGGGGAGGCCACTCGAGGGGCTCTGCGGCACCCTCGTGGCACCAGGAGCACGGTGAGGTGGTCGGGTGCGAGCTGCGGCGACTAACGCGACGACGGCGACATGGACGGCGGCGAAGAGCTACGGCCGTGGTGGTAGACGGGGCTACGGCGTGCCGACAACTAAACGGAGAGAGGGGAACGGAGCAGGAGCTTACCACGATCTCGGTGGGCTTGACGGCGAGCTCGGGGACGCGTTGAGGTCGACGGTGCGGCGATGGGGATCCACGGCAGCCGGAGAAGAAGACGACGACGATGGAGGCGCTCCAGGGCCTCCCGAGGCGCGTGGCTCGACGGAGAGGTAGACGGTGATGTGGCGGAGCGTCTGGACACGAAGCGAGGGCGAGGCCGTGACGGTGGGCGCGACAACGGTGAGCGGTGGCGACGGCGGCGCTCGGGCGTTCGCGGGAGAGAGCGAGAGAGAGGAGGGGAAGGAACGAGAGAGAGTGAGAGAGGTGCAGGGCGGCACGTGGCGTCACGCAGAGCATCCAGGGCGACGAGGGGGAGGCCAGGCAAGCAGGTGGCGTGGCAGCACGGCGGTGCGTGCGCGCTGGCCACACGCCTTGTCCTCCTGGTGAGAGGTCAGGGACGACTGGCGTCAGCCAGCTGGCTAGGCTGGCCTACTGGGCCGCTGGGCTGCCAAGTAGGAGGCCCAGGTAATTATTTCCCTTTTTGTTTTTCTTTTCTATTTCTGTAATTTGTTTTCTGATTTAGTAAAATACTAAATCAATTTATTTTCTTCTGAAATTTATTGTAGGAGCTAGTTGAAATATTCCAGAGCCCCTCACATAAAAATCAGAATTATTGGACCTATATAAAATATATAACATATATATATCCAATGCAAATAAGTATTGCATTAATTCCAAAAGGCCAAAATAAATATCTATGAGCTCCTAATAATATTGGTTTGAATTTTACTTCTGACCAATATTTTCAGAGAGCAACATGAACATTTTCTTGGACCTTTTTGGAGCAATTTTTATCTGGGTCATTTCCAGAAATGATTTCTGAGGCTTTAACAATCTCTAATTCAAATTTAAAAGAAATTTAAACATGATGCTCACAAGAAGGCTAGCCTAGGTCATACCAGAACTAGGGATGTGACAATGATGAAAGATTTCGACAGATAATTGGTACTCCAAATCTGAAGTCCAGAATACCCAAACACGCCGCCGGGATTCTTGTGTCCCCTCACGCGCAGTGTGTTGTCACGTTAATTCAATGTGTGGACATGATGAATAATTTGACCGACGTATAGTAGTACTACTACTGTACTACTTACTAGTCATATTTAGTGTCACAATTTATACATAGGTTTAACTAACAAGTACGCACTTGAAGCCTAACTGATATATATGGCTTCTGCATAGCATCTCCATCATCATTATTAGTACATCCTACGCACGTGAGTTAGGATGCACTTGATCCCAGGAAGGTATCTATCCTTCAAACCAGAGGAGTGCTTCAAACTAACAACAGTACATAATATCCAACAAAAGAGGGTCGTGCTACAGCAGCAGAATACATGGCTCAGTCTAGATATTAGCACGAATCAAGTTGTGCATATTTGCTGTTGGCATGAACCACATCTCCGCATGCCGGGTTTGCAAAAGCCATCCATCACATGGAAGCTTGATGCCTTTCACACACTGAAGATTATCTGGCAACAAGCTGTGTCGACGAATCTCTGGATATGGTGATTCATGAAACCCATGGTATGATGTGTAAACACAGCCCCCCTCACGAATGGAAGTTGCATAGCACAGTAATCATCGTCGATGATATGATCGATGATTGGTTGGATGATCGGATAATTGAGCCCGAGGAACAAGGAGTGGTTGCCGAGGCTGTAAACCCGCATCCAGTTGAATACGCCTGGCCCAACGGAGCTGGGATCTTTCTCAAACACGAAGCAGCCATAGCCATCAATGTCACGAACGCCCACGCATTGTACTGCATGTGGTTTGATGTAATGGTTTGGTCAATTTGGTACGTGCGAATGAGCATCAAATGACCGCCGTCAGCTGAACGAGCGATAAACCACCACCCATCGGCTGGTATGATTCCAGGTCCTGGAATCATGAAGGCCGGCGCATTTGTGTCTGCTACAACAATTCAAATTGGAGACCGAAAGGACAAAAATAAACAATCATGTTCAGAGTATGTGTGGAATTAAGATTATTATAACAGTGACACATATCATAGACAGAGAATTGCAATGCCGTGGTCATAATCATACCCCAAGTTAAAAAAATAAGCCAGTGGCTTTCATATTCTAGCAATATGTCATGGTTCAGACATCATGTAACAACGAGAGGAAAACAGCTATGACAGCGCCTACTCATATTCTACCATAGCACTTACTACTACTGTTCTCATATCAACTCTAAGCAATAACATGCATTGTTATAAATATCTTGTAAACGAGAGTAACATATAGCAATCATGATGTCATGCTCATAATATGTATTCTAACAATCATTAGATGCCAATTGTTCTCATATCAAATCTAACAATAACATGTGTGGTCATGATGTTATAAATATCTTGTAAATGAGAGGAACATATAGCAATGATGTGGTTATAGACATGTTATGCATTCGAAATTTGTAACAAATGAATAGGTAGTCGTATTCATAAGGTAAAGATGAGATGAGATAGAACAATTACACGACGATAGATTCCACCAGTATAGGCAGCCAATCTGTGCGTCGACCACGTAAACGATGCCATCATGCACTATAGCATCAGACAGAAATGTTGCCTCAACAGGATTGATGGTGAGCCATAACCATGTATGGCGACCGGATTCTAGATAGACTAATCCCATGTTGAACAAGGCAATGAGCTTGTAATCCATGTAGTCTTCTGATGGTGTGGGCACTTCGCAGATTACAACTTTCTGCAAACAGAGGTCGAGCCAAAAGCTTGACGCGTCTCATGCGTAGTAGGCAGGAGTGTCCGGCGGGCCGCGAGGCTCGATGTCGGCGGTATCCAATGATGGAAGGGTGATCTCTCGCTGGGTGTAGATATCCATGAGATGCCACGGACTACCGTTGTGGTGGATGAGGACGATCCAGTTGGCCTTCATGCCCGCCCAGTAGTGGCCGCGCATGAAGGACAGGTGGACGGGTAGTGGTAGCATGTCGAGGGGCACCACGGCAACCTCCGTAGGATCGTCAAGTCGGTGTCTGGGCCACCTGCGAGGATCGGGCATTAGCAAGCAGGGTGTCTTGAAAAGAGCCGGCCAGTTGCAGTCGAGTAGACGGTACAAAGACACTGAGCATGCGGCCAGACAGACGGTGCTGAGTAGGTCCATACGAGTACAGATCTGCTCCAAGAGAACATCGGGGAGGGAATTCCAATCGCGGCTCTGCGTGTCAGTCGGTTCTGCCATTGGGGTTTTCGGTGCCTGCGAGCCAGCGGGGAAGTGGATTCGGGCGGGCGAGCGAAGAAGCTTGTCCTCGTGTGGCCGAGCAGTGAGCGGGGGGATATGGTACGCGCGAGCTACCAAGGAAGATGGCGCGGGCGGGTGAGCAGTGAGTGGGGGTAAATGGTGTGCGGCCGACGATGGGGAAGAGAGGAGGAAGAAGAAGAGATGGCAGTACTGGGTAAGGCTGATTTAGTAACACCAACACGCTAGTTCAGCTTATTAATTACGTGTCCCATCTACTGCAGCGTGTATTGTCACTTCACTGCGAAGACTAGTTGAATAGTTCTCTCTGACCGAGATGGGGAATAATGGATCGCGAGGACTTCCTTTCTACAGTATCCCTATGCCTCTACGCTCACTTCACTCATTTTGCTCCGTACCTAGTCACTTGTTGAAATCTGTAGAAAGACAAATAGTCCGTATTTGGGAACAGAGGGAGGCTTTTACTCCGTACTATTTGGGAACAGAGGGAGTATCACCATACGGAGGGAACAGAGGAAGCTTGAAATATGAACATGTCGTAAGCCCCATGCATGCATGCATGCATGCATGCAACATGCAACACTCACACGTACACATGGACGCACGCAACACTCACGCACCCATGCGGCACACAGCACACGATGCAACACACATGCTCACGCTCAAGTGCTCAACCTACTCCCTACGTCCGTGAAAGACTGTACATTTAGAGATTAACACATTGACCAGGGCATAATTAACACCCAAAAGTAGCAGACTTATGTGTGCATGCGACCATTGAGATAAGAAGATTAAATGAAGGCCGTTGCATGCTGTAATTAAGGATAGACATGTAGCCTATACCTACAGCACAAGTTGGTGCATTAGTCAATCAATATCGATTTAGATTAAAGGCTAAATGCATTGGAAGTGTAGATGTACATCATGTACTACACTCTTTGTTTTATAGCCAATGTACACTCTTTGTTGGAAGACCGAGGGAGGACACGTGCAGGCACTCACATACACAGCCAGGGCGGTTCGCGCGCAAGGGTTGGACTCGTGTCGCGCATGCGTAAAGTTTTGTTTAACTGATTTTTTGCTCTGCCAACTGACAGGTGGGACCCAAAAACCAGGTGAAAATTTAGCCAGTCAACAAAGTGCCACGTCGACTATGTGGCCGGTCAGTAGGGTGCAATACGGTGCTCTACGATGAGCTAGTGATCGTATAATCGCCGCAAAACTATATATAGTGACCGTAAAGAGCGTATTGTTACATACGTTGACCGCCATTGTATTTTTCTCGTTTCAAATTAAGCCATATTAATCGGAAAGGACGTAGTATGGTCTACTACTACTAGTACTAGTACTGCTTTGATGTGTCCCGTCAACTCGCCGAATGAGGAGAAGCTTGCTTACTACGCCTCTCCCTCGCCCACGCGCGTGGTGGTTCGCAGGACAAGGAGAGGGTTTTGACTACAGCGCCCTCTCCCTCTCCCTCTCCCTTGCCCTCGCCCTCGCCCTCGCGGTGGATGTGCAGTAGTTCAATCGGTGTCAGATTGCCAGAAGCATATTGTACTGTAGTATCATCATTGTTGGACCTTCCGAAGAGGCGAAGAGCCAAGTGCAAGGTTCACACGAGTACGAACTGTTGAACCTCCCGAAGAGGCAAAGAGCCAAGCGCAAGGTTTTATAGGAGTTGTTATCCTAGTAGGAGTGTACTACAACTATAGAGAACGATGCTACTGTATGATACCGCCACGTCACGTATATCCAAAGTTGTGCCACCTTTTTTTCTCAAAGAGCGTGTTGGAGCCCGTGCAACAACCACACAAGTTGCACGTACACATAACACATTTACTAGTAATAAATTCTAAAGGACAAATGCCAGTATGCCACACAAGTTCATCTCCAATTCATGTGATAAATTTGTGCACGACTAGTCTACATATATTCACAGCGCTACCGTTCACAATTACCGTACTCCACTTACACGTTATAGGTGGGCTACATGTCCTCCTCCAGGTTCTAGTCCCAGGTGTTCTTCATGGATGGCACGATCCATAACGGTGGGCAACGGGAATCATTGTCGCAGCTTTCTAGTCCGGTTCCACAGGATGGAGACTCATCCAAGCTGAATCGACATAAATCAGGGATAGCGTGTCCCAGCATGTCGTTCATCCGGCGGTGCACACTGAAGACACAACCATGTTTCATGAACGGCATGCCTTCCGTGTCGTGCACGGAAGATGGCATCCGCTTCACAATGGGGTAGTTGTCCCCGATGAAAAGCGAGTACTCTCCAAGAGTGTTCCTCGGCACCCACGTAGCATCACGGGGGTCGAACTCGGCGCCGTTCATCTGGTACACGTGGCATCCCAGATCTGGACACATGGTGACGTACATAGTCAAGGTCCATGCATAATAATGTTGTGCTCAAATATGGCGATCAGTAATACTGTGCAGCAAATAGTACTACTCCGGTATAGAGGAAGTAAAATAACCGGCTTATTATATATAGCCACTCTTGGCTACATGGATAAGATAGTAAGACATGGAAAAACAAAAATGGTGGTAGCTAGTGGGTTCAAGTCTTCAAGGGCCTAGCTAGCTATACGCGTCCTCCAAGGTAAAAGTACTCCTACTAGTACTACATAGTATACTACTAGTACAACAATGAAAGAGAAGGCGAGAGGGTTAAAAATGGAATACCTGGGTAGATGGTGACGGTCCGATCATGGTAGATTGTGTGACCATGTTGCACATCAGTGGTACCATGGGTAACGACTGCTAAGATAGTTGATCCCAATATGCCAAAGTCAACTACAAGGTTCCAGGTTAGACCGAATCGCGGATGCAAATGCACATCCAGGATCGACGATCTTATTTTGATCGGGGGATGACTGGTCCCTGCAAAATAATGGAGTACCGTTAGGGATGCAAATGATGGTTTGTGCATTCCGTTTGTAATCTCCCGTACCGTAGGATGGCAACCAGATGAAACAAGTCCCCTGGCTTGTCACCGCGAAGATGCGGCCTAGATGGCGCACAGCGTCTTCGAATGTGTAGGGGTACAAATCTGCCGCCGCCAACATGCGCCAGCCTCTGCCGTTACTGCCTCTTGCATTGATGGCAATCCTTATGTCGAACACCGCGATGAGATAGTAATCGTCGTAGCCGCGTCGCTTTGTCGGCGAGTCCACAATTGCTATCTTCTTCAATCTCATGTAGGCATCATCATACGTATTCAAGCCCAGCCAGTCCGGAAGGCCAATCCCAATGATGGAGAAGGGGTCTACCGGAACGGCCGCACTGCTGTGGATGTTGTGCAAAATGATGGTGGTATCCAGCCGGAGGTATGCAAGCCAATCTTCGTTGGCACCGACCCAGACCTATATATAAGACGGTGGGCAGCGGAGAAATTATGGGATGGAAATGGAATAGCTAAGTACTACATGATCAAACTCCATTACTGACCTGCTCATTGGACAAAATCCGACTACCTCTCAACGTCGGCAACTCTAGCGGAGTCAACGTGCAACCATGGCCAGGGAGCGGTGGACTGGTCGAAGGATTGTCCCATAGAAGAACCTTCTCCTTGAGGACGCATGGAAGACCAACAAGCATGGCATTTTCCCAAGCCTGTTTAGGCAGCGTCTTGAAAAGGTTGGTGCAGGAAGCACCGAGTCTTGCGGCGGTGAGGACGTCGGAGCGGCGTGTGATTTCTCCCAGAGGATCGTTGTCCAAGGTCTCCCAGGCCCGATGAGGAGGAGAACCGCCTGGCGAATCCATGTGAGCAGCGACGAACTACCTTCTCTTCGGGGGGAGGGGAACTGGCGAGGAGGAGATAAGAGCGTAGTAACCGCAGGGCCTTGTCCCTTCCAACTGTAGATCATTCCTCAGCGAAGGGGTGAGGCTATTATTTACTACTAGTACTAGCATTATGGAATGTTATGGGATTGCATTATACTGTAAATAATAGCACTAGTAAGAATTATTTGGCACTAGGTAGTAGTTTTTGGCGTGGATTAAGAAATTTTGGGTATGTTTTTGCCATTTTTTGTACACGCCAACTAGTGTGAAAAAACGTCTTACATTATGTGACGGAGGAGTAGGTACTTGTACTGTAGCAGTACTAGTACTACTTTTCTCAACTAGTAGTGTGATGTACTATACTTCTAGTCTAGTCTAGTATAGTGCACCAGTTTTGAACTCTTGAATCTCAGGGCCAAGGAGCTACAGTTGGAAGTGGAGGGTACTACTGTTCTCTAGAACCATCGCTGTACTATCAATGCAGGGGAAGTACACCTGTGTAGTGGCCTAGTGGGTACTCCCGGTGCTCTATTCAGCCGCTCCTCACACGTAGCTGGCCTACTCAGCCGCTCCTCTCACGCACACACTAGCAGCCTATTTATCAGCGACGGTTACTGCGGGGGCAGAACATTTGAGTTATTTGATACAGCGAGACTAGTCTTTTCGCTTCCATTTGTGGAGGTGTAATGGATCTCGTCGAACTTTGTTAGTAGTTCTTTCTTTATGAATGAGATGAAGCAAAGCTATTGCCTTCGTTTAAAAAAACACGTCAAGAG
This sequence comes from Triticum urartu, assembly GCF_056163025.1. NCBI lineage: Eukaryota > Viridiplantae > Streptophyta > Magnoliopsida > Poales > Poaceae > Triticum > Triticum urartu. Next base: position 125,564,218 of record NC_141874.1, on the reverse strand, counting down.
GAATTTCTTTTATAGTAGATCCGATAATGGAGTGAAGTCCATGCGTGCAACGCCGCAAGCTACAGAGTAGTAGTAGAGCACTTTACGTACAGAGCCATATTGCACAATTCCCAATGCCCCGCTAGGCTTTTCCGGCTCCTCGGGCTTAATTGGGAGGCGCTAGTTTAAATATGCTACTAGCTGATGAGGAAGCTGCAAGCGAGGTGCGGTTAGGGCGAGCACGCGAGCCACGGGATGCTGGGAAGGAAAACCCGTTCACGTGGCTAGGCTGTCCAGTGCACCCAGATTGTGGGCCGCATGTTCGTTTGACTTCAAAACTCAAACTACCCGTGTAAAATATTGGCTCGCAGCGAAGTGTAGTAGTACTATTTTAAAAAAAGGCCGCTGTGTGTTCGGCCGGGATCGAACCCACAAAACGAGGTATACACTCCCGCGACCACTAGTAGTACTCGTTGGAGTACAACGCAACCTAGAATCGCCTTTTGTCGCTAGTAGTACGTACATTGTTCCTTACAAGAAACCCCTAAGAGCATGGTTAATAGTATAGCCAGCCGCTGGCTATAAGCCAGTGCCATGTCAACTACAACCCATCTTATAGCCAACATGTACAATAATAAATCAAAAGAGTGTACTACTTTTTTATTATGTGGCCCACTTCTCATTCTCACAAAGTGCCTAGGAGCACGTGCTAGAGCTGGCTCTTCACGAAGAACCCGCTTACCTTCTCTCTCCTCTTCTCTTTCCTCCAACTAAGTAGAAATATACTAGTTTATTTCTTATAGCCCACTGACTCAGCTCTATTGTACTTGCTCTAATAATGCAAGAAACCACTAAAATGCCAAGAAACTACTACCACTTGCATACGTGGCAGACTTAAGATAAGATTACCTTATCAACCATTGTACATGATCTTACCAACAAAAATCCTCGAGTGACCTCCTACCTCCGACCCGTCCACCTAGTCATCCTCGGCCATGGGACGCGCCTACCACCGCCGGCAGAAGGTGAGGTCAAAACCGCCGGCGGTGCGGAGCCCATGTTGCGGCAGCCCGGATGCCAGCTCCGTCCGGCGCTCGCGGCCGCTAGCTAGCCAAGATAGCTCCGTCCAGCTGCTTGTCTGCAAGGTTTGCTAGCCAGATTGGCACGGCAGCGCGGCGGCTTGCTCGCGCGCGCCGCGCTAAGGCCAGCCATCTGGCTCGAGCGAAGGCCAGCACGGCGGCTTGCTCGCTCACTCGTGAGTCACGCTCAGGCCAGCCTGCCTACCCGTGCGGAGGCCAGCGTGGCGTCCGGCCCGTCCAGCGGAGCGGCGGCCAACTCGCTCATCACTGGCGCCACCGACGAACACGCATCAGTACTGTTTGAAGTAATGTTCAGGAAAAATAATGATTTGAGGGGGAATAACAGGATAGAAGGTCAGATGTGGGTCCTGATGAAGCTATGTACCTAGGGTAGGGTCATGGACCTGTCCTAACTGCCCTACCCAAGGACATCTCTAGAAGAAATCACCTTTCAATCGACTTGGAGGTGTTCCACTCGACAGACTCGAAGACACTCGACCAAGAAGCAATCACTCGACCAAGATCCAACCACTCGACGGCCAGGAGACCTAAAGTCACTCCGCACGCTAACGGTCGGTCATTAAGTAGCTTTTATGGTCATCATAGCACTTTATTAGGGGCGTTACCAGTAACGCCCGACCTTAATGTACTTAAAACCCCGCATAACTGAGGGCCTGAGGGGTCTGGCGAACTCTATATAAGCCACCCCCCTCCTCAGTGTAAAGGGTTAACACCCCTGTGATTCATACACACATAATCCAGTCGACCGCCTCCGGGCTCCGAGACGTAGGGCTATTACTTCCTCCGAGAAGGGCCTGAACTCGTAAACCTCGTGTGCTTACAACTACTCCGTAGCTAAGATCTTGCCTCTCCATACCTACCCCCCTACATTAGTGTCAGACTTAGAACCACGACAGTTGGCGTCCACCGTGGGGCAGGTGTCTTAGCGATTTGTTGGAGGAGTTGCGATCTTTTCCGATCCAAATCATCATGGTTTTTGGCGGAGTTTTGGTGGAGGGCCGCGAGATCCGTCTCGGCGCGCTCACGTTCATCGCCGACGACTCCGCTTGGCTTCAGGAGGCTCCGCTCGACGTGGACGCGCTCCCTGTCTGCGGGGCAACGCACTTTCGCGCATGCCTCCGCGGTGTCCTCTTGCGGCAACCGTCGACCCATTATCTGTCGGCCCCTGTGTTGTCCTCCCTCCCTGTTTCCCGCCGGCGCAAGCGCTCCGGTCAGTCGAGACTTCAGCGGTGGGTGAGACACACGGTGGCACGCCAGTCGGCCAACCCTCAAGTCGCGGCGATCGAGCCCGACGAATCCCTCTACGGCCTGTTCGACTGGCTCCGCAGAGACCGCGTCCAACTGCGACAGTAGTGATCCGGCGGCGGAGGTTCTGATGGTCGATGGACCGCCCAGTCCTCCCGGTTTTCCCCGCACCGACGGAGGCGCAGGTGGAGGCGACCTGTCGCATCCCCATGAGGAATATCTCCCCGATCCTCTCACGTCGCTGCAGAGAGAAGAACTTCGTCGCCGGAACATGGATGCACTGCACACTCCTATCGTTGGAGAAACCCCCGAGGCTCATGCCTTGGAGGACGCGCGCTTGGCAAACTTAGCTGAGCGCACTCGATTGGAGAACCTCCAGCGAGCACTCGATGAGCATGCGCGACAACGGGTTCCAAAATCCAGTCGACGTCAGCTCTTTCCGCCTGCACAAGTATATCGAACTCTGATTCAGAATTTAGCAGCTACAGCCCGTATAGCAGAGTCGATTCAGCCTTCCCAGTCAGAGGCTGGCAGAGGCTTGCTGCAGATCAGGGCGTTACTCCGGGCAGTAGGAGACCAGAATTCCGCTGTTTCTTAGTCGCGGAACAGGATTCATAGCAGATCCATTGCTGCAGACACAGTCCAGTCGGCTCATAGCCCAAGATCGCCCCCGAGGCGTGAGGGACGTGGGGACCGGCGTGATCAGTACGGGAACCGTGAGCAGTATGATTACCGATTCGATCGTGACGATCGACGTCGAGTGCCCACTCCTCCCCCGAGGAGTGGATCGTATGTGCCTCGACAGCAGGATGACAGTCGCCCTCATAGTGTTGGGCGAAGGATTCCAGTCGACCCCAGGGAACCAGGCTTTGATGCGAGATCCATTCTCGTTCAAGGTTTGGTCGACAAGAACAGAGCTCACCGAGAAGGTCACGATAGAGATGCACCTACCAGCAGCAGAGTACATGTTTCGGGGCCAGGGTGCTTTAGTAGAGCCATCAGGGCCGCTGCGATTCCTCCCAACTTCAGGTTGGCGACTGGAGTCAGTAAGTTCACTGGTGAGTCCAAGCCCGATACTTGGCTTGAAGACTACCGACTGGCTGTCCAGATTGGCGGTGGCAATGATGAAGTGGCCATAAGCACCTGCCTCTCATGTTGGAGGGCTTGGCCAGAGCATGGCTGAATCAGTTAGCACCCAGCAGCATTTACACTTGGGAAGATCTCACCCGAGTGTTTGTCACCACATTTGAAGGAATATGCAAGCAACCGGCAGGGCTGACGGAACTGCGGTATTGCGTGCAGAAGCCGAATGAAACTTTGAGGGATTACATCCAGAGATGGATCACGTTACATCACACGGTAGAGAATGTGCCTGATCACCAAGCAGTTTGTGCCTTCAAAGAAGGCGTCAAGTACAGAGAACTGAATCTGAAATTCGATCAAACTGGAGACATGTCTCTGAATCGGATGATGGAGATTGCCACCAAGTACGCTAATGGTGAAGTTGAGGATCGACTCCGGGGTGGCAAGCACAAGTCAGTCGCCCAAGAAACCAGAGGAGGAAATTGCAATCGGAAACAGAAGCGCAAAGCTGAGCCAGCTGCTCCTGTCGAAGCCTTGGCTGTAACTCAAGGAAAGTTTAAGGGGAAACCCAAAGGGCCTTGGAACCCCAAGAAATTTAAAGACCAAGACGGAAATGATGTGTTGGATTTTCCATGTCACATCCACACCAAGAAAGATGAAGAGGGTAAGCTCATTTACCCGAAACATACCACTCGACAGTGTCGGCTCTTGATCCAGCAGTTCCAGGGCAAACAGCCCAAAGATAAGGAAAAGGAGTCAGACAAAGTTGAGGACAAGGAAGACAGTGATGATGGATACCCCCAGGACAAGCAAAAGTCGACTGAAAGTTATCAACCGTGAGGTGAATATGCTTGCTCCGGCGACACCCAGTTATCTGAAGTGGTCTCAGACTGCCATCACATTCGACCAGTCGGATCACCCGACGCACATTGCCACCCCTGGGAGGCAAGCTTTGGTGGTCGACCCAGTTGTTGAAGGCACTCGACTGACCAAAGTCTTGATGGATGGTGGTAGTGGTTTGAACATACTATATGCTAAGACGTTGAAAGGGATGGGCATTCCGATGTCCAGACTCAGTACCAGCAACATGAGTTTCCATGGAGTCATTCCTGGGAAGAAGGTTGAGTCACTCGGCCAAATTGCTCTTGATGTGGTTTTCGGTGATTCCAAGAATTACCGCAAAGAAAAGTTAACGTTCGAAGTTGTGGATTTCCAGAGTGCTTACCACGCTATTTTGGGCAGGCCAGCTTATGCACGCTTCATGGCTCGACCATGTTATGTGTATCTCAAATTGAAGATGCCTGGTCCCAAAGGTGTGATCACTGTTACGGGCAATCGGAAGAAAGCAGAAGAGTGTTTTCAGAAAGGCTCAAAGATCGTTGATGCTCAGATGGCAGTGGTGGAGCTGCAGGAGTACCAGAAGACTACAGACCCGAGTGATTTGTTGCGAGCCAAGAAGCCCGCTACAGAATCAGCTTTCCAGTCGTCTGGTGAAATGAAGCCGGTTCACATTCACCCGACCGATCCCAGTGCTGCTCCGACTCATATCTCAACAACACTCGACTCCAAATAGGAAGAAGCGCTCATCCAGTTCCTCCGTGAGAACTGGGACATCTTCGCATGGAAGCCTTCTGACATGCCGGGTGTTCCCAGGGGGCTGGCTGAGCACCGCCTACGAGTCGACTCAAAAGTGAAACCTGTCAAAGAACATCTCCGACGGTCCGCCGTCCAGAAGAGAAAGGCTATTGGTGAGGAGGTGGCTCGGCTCTTAGCAGCGGAGTTCATCCGAGAGATTTACTACTCCGAGTGGCTCGCCGATGTTGTCATGGCCCCCAAGAAGGACAAGTCACTTCGCATGTGCATTGACTTTAAACATATCAATCGGGCCTGCCCGAAAGATCATTTTCCTCTCCCCCGCATCGACCAGATAGTCGACTCGACTACGGGATCTGAGCGACTGTCTTTTTTAGACGCCTATTCCGGGTACCATCAGATCCGTCTGTATGGACCTGACGAGATCAAAACAGCTTTCATCACTCCATTCGGGTGCTTCTGTTATGTTACCATGCCATTCGGCCTCAAGAATGCCGGAGCCACATTCATGAGGATGATTCAGAAGTGTTTGCTCACTCAAATCAGTCGGAATGTGGAATCATACATGGATGATATTGTGGTCAAATCACGGAAGGGTTCCGACCTGCTGACTGACCTTGCTGAAACCTTTGCCAACCTCAGGAGGTATGATATCAAGCTTAATCGATCAAAGTGCACATTCGGAGTTCCTGGCGGGAAGTTACTCAGTTTTCTCGTTTCCGAACGGGGAATCGACGCCAATCCAGAAAAAGTCGGTACTATACTCCGGAAGAAACGTCCTGTGCGAGTGCACGAGGTCCAGAAGCTTACTGGTTGCTTGGCCGCTTTAAGTCGATTCATCTCTCGTCTTAGTGAAAAGGCATTGCCTCTTTACCGATTGATGAAGAAGTCAGACAAGTTCGAGTGGACTCCTGAAGCTGATGCAGCGTTTGCAGAGCTCAATGCTCTGCTCTCCACCCAGCCGGTGCTTGCTGCCCCAATCAGCAAAGAGCCCTTGCTGATTTACATCGCAGCCACGGGACAAGTCATCAGTACGGTAGTTACGGTCGAGCGGGAAGAAGAAGGAAAAGCTTCAAAGTTCAGCGCCCAGTATATTATGTTACTGAAGTTTTGACCCCGTCGAAGCAAAGATATCCTCATTATCAGAAGCTTGTATATGGGATTTATATGACCACAAAGAAGGTTGCTCACTACTTCTCTAATCATTCCATTATAGTCGTCAGCGACGCTCCATTGTCAGAGATCCTGCACAATAGAGATGCAACTGGTCGAGTGGCAAAATGGGCGATTGAACTCCTTCCTCTAGATATCAAGTTTGAGGCAAAGAAAGCTATCAAGTCCCAAGCAATAGCAGATTTCGTCGCCGAGTGGATTGAACAACAACTACCGACTCAGGTTCACTCGGAGCATCGGACCATGTTCTTCGACGGTTCCAAAATGCTGAATGGTTCCGGTAGCGGGGTAGTATTGGTCTCCCCCCAAGGAGATAAGCTCAGATATGTTCTTCAAATCCACTTTGATTCCTCCAATAACGAAGCAGAATATGAGGCACTTTTATATGGGTTGCGCATGGCCATTTCACTCGGCGTCCGTCGCCTCATGGTCTATGGCGACTCAGATTTGGTGGTTAATCAAGTGATGAAGGAGTGGGACGTCAGAAGCCCAGCCATGACTGGTTATTGCAATGCGGTGAGAAAGCTGGAGAAGAAATTCAAGGGGTTAGAACTTCATCACATACCCCGACTGAAATCAAGCAGCTGATGATTTGGCGAAAATAGGTTCCAAAAGAGAAGCCATTCCCAGCAATGTGTTTTTGGAACACATCCACACACCATCAGTTCAGGAGGATCCCTTCACTGAAGAAGCCCTGCAGCCAAAAAGTGCCACGGATCCGATTGAAGTTGAAGTTCCAGCTGTGGTCGACCTGATGATGGAAGTTTTGGTCATCACTCCTGACTGGACGGTATCATACATCGCGTACATCCTAAGGAAAGAACTCCCAGAGGATGAAGAAGAGGCTCAACAGATCGTCCGTCAATCCAAGGCCTTTACAGTCATAAAGGGACAGTTGTATAGAGAAAGCGCGACTGGAGTCAGTCAGAAGTGTATAACACCAGAAGAAGGTCAGATAATCCTTGATGATATCCACTCGGGACCTGTGGTCATCATGCGTCCTCTCGGACCATTGTGGCTAACGCATACCGAGCGGGATTCTACTGGCCAATGGCAAATGAAATGGCGAAAGAAATAGTCGACAAATGTGAAGGATGTCAGTTTTACTCCAATATGTCGCACAAACCCGCGTCCGCCCTGAAAACCATTCCACTCATCTGGCCCTTCGCTGTTTGGGGACTGGACATGGTTGGACCACTGAGAACGGGCAGGAGCGGCTTCACTCATGTGCTAGTAGCAGTCGACAAGTTCACCAAATGGATTGAAGCTAAGCCTATCAAGAATCTTGATGCTTGCACTTCTATCAGTTTCATCAGAGAGTTGATATTCATATATGGAGTTCCGCACGGCATCATCACTGACAATGGGTCAAACTTCGATTCTGACAAATTCAGAGCCTTTTGCGCCTCTCAAGGCACACGAGTCGACTACGCTTTAGTCGCTCACCCCCTGTCGAATGGACAAGCGGGAAGAGCAAACGGCTTAATTCTCAAAGGACTGAAACCCCGACTGATGCGTGATCTCTAGCACGCAGCAGGTGCATGGGTCGACGAGCTTCCATCAGTTCTTTGGGGATTGAGGACAACCCCGAACCGATCGACTGGAAGAACCCCATTCTTTCTGGTCTATGGAGCCGAAGCAGTTTTGCCGAGTGACCTGCTTCACAACGCACCCCGAGTCGAGCTCTACTCTGAAGATGAAGCAGAACAAGCCCGGCAGGATGCAGTCGACCTCCTGGAAGAAGAAAGAGAAATGGCCATGATTCGATCGACCATCTATCAGCAAGACTTGCGTCGATTCCATGCCAGAAATGTGAAGAGTCGAGCCTTCCAAGAAGGAGACTTGGTCCTCCGAGTGGATCAACAGAAACCACACAAACTCACTCCTACTTGGGAAGGCCCCTTCATAGTCACCAGAGTCCTCCACAATGGAGCGTACCACCTTTATAATGTCAATCGCCAGATTGATGAGCCACGAGCCTGAAATGCGGAGCTGCTCCGCCCCTTTTATACTTGAATTCTCACTCGGATGAGATGTAATAAGAAAAACTTCTGTAGTTTATTTATCAAAGACAAGAGCGTTATAATTTTCCCAGTGATTGTTATTGTTTTTGTTTGCGTGAGAAATCCCCCAGTGGGTGGCTTAGCTGCGAATCTGTTTCGCCTAAGTTTGTAAAAATAATTTCCTACCGAGTGGTGAGACAGCCTCTCACTCGGAGGGTTAGCTGCGAACCCGTTTCGCCTAAGTGTTTGAAAATCCTACCAAGTGGTGAGCCAGCCTCTCACTCGGAGGCTTAGCTGCGAACCCGTTTCGCCTAAGTTTGAACAATCCTACCGAGTGGAGAGCGACCCTCCCACTCGGGGGCTTAGCTGCTGTCGGCGTTCTGGGAACGGGGGTCCCCAGACTTGCCTGCCTGCGGCCTGCGGCGTGGCTCAAAGGGGGGCCCAGCATGGCCCATCTTCACCAACACAAACCCAAGACCCTCGCGAGGGGCCAAGCCTCGCGGGGCGGACAACGCGGAGCTTCCTCAGGCACGGCCTCATCAGGCTGGCTCACGAGGGGGCGGAGAGATCAAGGCGGGGTACCTCATGAGGTGCCCGTGACGCAAGCCATGATGATTCAGGGCGCCAGGCAGGTGCCAGCCCGCGCAGCGTCCTCCTTCCCTCTTTGGTGCAAAGGGGGCAAGCGCAGCCGCGGAGTACCGAGGCATCAGGTAAAGGTTGCCATTTCGGTGCAACGAGACCAAGACCAGGAGGACTACGAGGCGGAGGTCACTGTGAGCCCAAGACGGTGTCATCACCAGAGCTTTGCACAGGCGAAGACTGCTTTTGTCAGGATAGCTGATACTTGTTGTCCCCCATCAAATTAGCCCGCCATTGTTGGCTCCCTTCCCGCTCAATATTTGGGGAGAGGACCAGGGCCTCTATAAATAGGACTAGCCACCCCCAGGGTAGAGGGGATCGAGAATCAACCATCCCAGAAACAAGCTGGGGTCGAAATCAGGGTCGGACAGTTGGAGGAAAGCAGAGAGAGAGAGAAAAAAAGGTGACTGAACTCCTCCGAGCAGTTCATCGCCCCAGCCAAGAACAGCCCCTCGCGAGGCTGTTCACCCTTGTATTGTTCATCATCTTCAGCCCAAGAGGCAATCCACCACACCACACACTGGAGTAGGGTATTACACCACAACGGTGGCCCAAACCAGTATAAACCCTGTGTCTCTTGTGTTGTTCTTTCCTTAGTTTAGATCCTAGCATGGCGGAGGGGTGCAGGTAGGTAGGGGGCGAAATCTCCGTGCGCACCCCAGAGTTCGAACCTCAAGGGTCTGCCGGAACCCGAAATCCGACATTTGGCGCTCCAGGTAGGGGTGCGCCGGAATTCGTCTTCCACCGCTCCGTGCCCCGTCGCGTCGTCATCACCATGCCCGGCGACCAGGAAGGCAACCCAGACCCATGGGCGGCATGGCCCGCCCGCGCAGAGCCGCTCGCCTCGGGCAACCCCGTGCCCCAGGCAGCTCGCGGTCCGCTAGGCGCTGCGGGCCGCGGGCGACGCGGACAGGCTTCGACAACTCTCACACCGCGGCAGGCGCGGTCGGCAGCAAGGGCCTCCAATCACGCCGCGACCACGACATCGTACACCCGCCGGGAGCAAGCAAACTCAAGGGCCGCGCTCACGGTGGCCCGAGAGCTGCTCCAGTGCAGACTGCTGGAGGGTGGCCGCGATGTGCTGCTGGAGCGGGTGGCAGAGCTCCTAGGCTTCGCCGCCTCGGGGCTCACCCCTTCTGCACCCAGCTCCCATCTCCAGCCCAGGGCGGCCCGCGCGGGGGCCCCGCGCGCGCCCGCGGGCTCCAAGGCTACTCCAACACCAGCGAGGCTGTCAGCACCGGACCGCGGCGGTGCAGCCCCCGCTCCTGATGCGCGAAGAAGAAGGGCTCGACGCGACCCACGGCCCCAGTGGACAGCCGTGCTGCCACCCCACGGTAGGCGCATCAGGCAGGACCGCGTGGCGCGCAGAGCACTACAGCGTGGCCTTCGGGGTGGCGGCGCCAGAGGAATACGTGCCCCTCATGATGGACTAAGGACACTCATATAAGGGCGAACCAGGCTCGCTCCTCAGCCCAAGCCGGGGGGACGAGGCGCCAGAAGCTGAGCCCTTCTAGGAGTCTCGGGACGGTCCCACTGGGCACGCTGGAAGCAACGATTATCGAGTACCGCTAATTTTTCAGCAGGCATACGCTAACCATGGATCGCAAGAGGTGCAGGTTGCCACAGCGGGCAACTGCCCCGCTCCCACAGCCTCCTACCCCTCGGGAGGAGGGGGCAGGGGGCTGCAGGAGAGGGGCAGGGATTCGACATCACCACCGCGGCATTCGGAGCAAGGTGTTCTCAGGAGGTAGGCCCTCCGCTGGGGAGGTGCCCCAGGGCCTGCCCCTGGCGGAGGACCCGTGGTCGTCGGGGGAACCGCTGGCGACCGCTCTACCCCATCGGCGGCGTCCTGGTTTCCGGTCGTCATCGATGGCACTAGAGTGTGGCGCAAGGCGGGGCCCTCATCTGGCGATATGAAGCAAGGCCAGTACCTGTGAAGAAGGCCCAGTGCCTGTGAAGCTCGCCGCCCCGTGATACTCTCACGTAATAATGAGTGGGGCTGTACACGCCCCGGAGTCTCAGGGGTGCCGGTCTCAGGCCCTGGGGCTCCCTCCCACGCCCAGTGGCAGCACTTAGCTCCGCGCTGGTGAGAAGACGTCCAAGACTAGACTAGGTGCCGGACGCGGCCTTTTGTTTGCTTTCGTTGCTCTTCCCCTTGGTTGTCGCTTTTCCCCGCTGGATTCAAGTTGGATTCGAATTTGAGATTTGCGTGTGTTCGGGGAAGGGGTGCTTAGTCTCGTTCGAGCAATTTCTCGCGTTTTGGTTACCACTTCGCCTCAGCCGCCTCCCCTCGCGAGCCCCTCGCGAGCCGGCTCAGGCCTAGCTTGCGCGCAGCCCAGACTGCCGCCGCCGCGTCCTCTCAGGAGGGTGTTTTACTGCAGATCCTACGGATTCAATCAGGGGACACTCTGGACACCCCGACCCCCCGCGGGCTGCCTCAGGGCCAGCGTGGAACAAAGGTATACTAGCCGACCAGCGTGTCGCTTAAGCCAGCCACTTGGCGTGGGCGCATGGCGATGTAGCTTCTACTGATACGATAAACACAAGTTTTACATGAGGGCCCCCCCCCTCCAAAATGCTCTCACGGTCATCAGGCCAAAACCTGAGTTCTATTCATGCAGGGTAAGGAAGCGGGAACGATGTACAGTCAGTCGGACGAATCCCCCAATGCATCCTCAGGAGCACCACCTGAGCCGTTGCTGGCATCGCTGAACTCGCCATCGCTGTCCGCCACGCCGCCAGCGGCGTCAGGGCCGCCCATCGCGCCGCCCTCGTCGGCCGCCATGATCGCATCATCGTTGTCTGAGGCGAAGGCCGTGATAAGAGCGTCCACATTGTCCTCCACCCAGTGCGCTAGGTCGCCTCGGACAGCCTGGGGGACTGGGGCGATGGCGACATCAAAATCAAAATGGGGATCCATGTTCCGGAGGTGACTGAAGACGCGGGAAAAGGCGCGCCTGAGCAGGGCGCGGCTCCTCTCCTCCACCAACCTGTCAGCCCTGGTCGCCCGCGCCTCCAGCTGCGTCACCACATCAGTGAAGAACTAGAGATTGCCCGCGTAGTTGACTGCGTGCGGCTCACCGACGGCCTCCTCGCAGATGTTGCCCAAGGCCGCGTTGGCTCTCTCCCAGAGAGTGGTGAGCATGGGGCCGTGCTCATGCTCCAAGATCCACCGCTGACGTATCTCGTCCGCATTCTGACGCGCGACGGCCTCAGCCTCCTCCACCCGCTGGCAAAGAAGGAGCACCTCAGCCTGGGAGGTGGTTAACTCACCTCGCGCCACCTCAAGGGCGGCCCGGGAAGCATCGGCCCGCCGCACCGCCTCCTCCAGCTTGTCCCTCAAGGCGGCAGTCCTGCCTTGAGTTTCGGCCCGGATCAACCACAGCTTCTCTTCGAACTCGTGCTCGAGGTTCAAATGCGCCATCGCCACCCGACGTCCGACCTCCTCCAGGACGCGGGCTTCCTGTGCAGCAACATCATCCTCCGCCTGCGTCACCAAGCGCTCCCTCGTCTCCAGACGCTCGTACTCGCGGGTACGTTCGGCGGCTTCCAGTGTCAGCGCCTCCTCACGCTTCTGGAGCTCTGCTGAGTCGCCAGAGGCCACCTTCATCGACGCGAGGGCTGCCTCGTGCAGCTCCACCTGCTCCTCCAGCGAGTGGCACCAGGCCAGAAGCTCCTGAGCCCGCTCCTACGCAGTCGTTCGCCGCCGGTCAGCTTCCCGAGCCTCCTCAGCGGCCCGAGACCGGGCCTCACGAGAGGCCACAAATGACGCCTTGGCCTCTGCTTCATCAAGATCACGCTGGCGGCGTGCAAGGGCGGTGGCGCCCTCCAGCTCGCGCCTCTCTGCAGCCAGGCGCAGGCCCTCGGTCTCAAGGCGCACGTCCTCATCAGCAAGCTCCTCGCCAAGCAGGTTCACTGCGTCAGCCGCCCTTCGAAGGAATCCTTGGCGGAAAGCGCGACACTCCCGAGCGCGCTCGAGCACGTCTTCCACACCGTCATCCGCTCCAAGCAAGCGCCGGGGGCCACGAGTCAGCACTCCCCCTCCGGGCCAGGGGCTGGGGGCTGGCACCCTCACGACGGCCGGCCACGCCGCGTCAGAAGCCCGGCCTGGGGCCAGCCCGTCCTCAGGAGAAGAGCACAGGAAGCGCCTCAGCCAATCGCAGTTCACGACCAGGCGAGAGGCCCATGGTAGGCTGGCTATGCCACGAGAAGGCCCGCGAAGGAGGATCGCGAGGTGCGCGGGGCCACGGTGCGCCTCGGGATGATTCGCCTCTTCGATCGCCCTCACCACAAGGGCTCCGCTGCTCGGAGCGCTCGAGGACGGTGGAGGGGGAGAAGCCAAGGGGGACGGCTCCTCAGCTGTATCAGCAAGCTCGGCTGGAAGGGGCCTGCGGAGCAAGGGTCAGTACAAGTAACAGGAGGATCGGGAGCCGGGAAAGGAGAAGGCTTACTCATCAGTGGTGAAGTACTTCCTACGCTTCAGCAGGCGACAAGGGTAATCGTCGCCCAGGGCCTCCCTTCGCTTTCGGAGAGCCTCGAAGTTCACGCGGAAGCGGCCCAAGAGTTGGGCGCATAGATCAACCTTCGACGAAGACGGAGCGTCAAGGCGATCTGCGGCAAAGGCGCCTGCCTGATGTACGCTGCCAATCGCCTCCCCAAGAGACGCAGCTGGAGCCTCAGGGGCCCCAGTCGCAGGCACTGAGGGCAACTGCTCGCCACCCTCAGCCTCAGCGGCACGGGCCCCAAGAGCTGCCTCCTCATGAGCCTCGCCCGGCGCTGTCACCGCACCGGGAGCCCCCTCGGCCTCTGGCGCCTCGTGCCTCCCTGCTCCGCCACCCGAGGATGAGTCGCCTTGGCCGACTGGAAGGGCAGTCACCACCACTGGGTTCTCGCGAGGCCCTTGAAGGCCGGCGGGGCATGGCCCCCACTCATCAAAGACAGGCATCTGCTTCACAAAGTCGCCCCTACTCTGGTAGAGATACAGCAAGGCCCCTCCCTGCCGGACGCTGCCGGGGTTGGGGTCCCCAGCCAGGGTCAAGAGCGCCGTCCTCAGCACCTCGGGAGTCAGGTCCTCTTCCTGGAGCCTCATACGATCCTCACGCCCACGGAAGGCCCACATCCAGTGAGAGTGGCGTTGAAGAGGAGCAACGCGGCATAGCAGGAACTCCTTCACCACCTTGGGTGCTGTCATGCCAAGCGACCTCAAGAGCGTGAAGCGGTGCCAGACGAAGACTTGCCGGGGGCTCTCAAGCGTCTCCTGGCCCCAGCCCGAATTGGGGACGGCAGGTGAGGTCTCCTCCAGTAGCAGGGGGCTGGGCACCCCTGCGTCCACATACAGCCACCGCTCGCGGAACCCAACCGCGGGCATGGGGAGCTTGAAGTCAATCCCAGAGGCCGCCGTCTCAGGCGCGGCAACGAAGCTCATGCAAGCCCAGCATTGGGTAGGGTCAACAAGATGCAACGAGAAGAAGTGGCGCAGCAAGGCAACCGAAGAAGGGATGCCCACCATAGCTTTGCAAACAAAGGCGAAGACCGAAAGGAGGGTGATGGATTCAGGACCCAGATGCATCATGTGGATCTGATAGTGGGAAAGCACGGCGTTGAAGAAATCGGAAAAGGGGGGAACCAGACCCGCCCACAGGGTGTCGGCAAGATACGGGACCTCGGTGGCTGTCCTGTCGATGGAGAAGTGGGACGCGGGCCAGGCCGTCGTCCTCCCGCATTCATTGAAGATGGTGGCCAGAGCCAAGCTGACCTTGCCCAAGCCCTCGGCAGGGGCCGCCAACGGCGGCAGGCAAGGCAGAGATACGGGTTTCTTCCCTCTCCCCTTCTTCTTCGGATCCATGGCGATGGGAAGGGGGGAGGTTCGAGATTGAGTTGAAAACAGAAACCGGAGTTCGAGCGGAGGAAGGACAGAGGGCGCTCGAGCAATAAAAGGGGAACGGCTGTGTACGACTGCGGGTCCGCCTAGCACGGCGCAAGATAAGGAGGGCGTGGGGGAACAGTGCCGCCCACGTCCAATCAACCGCCATGCGGTGCCCAAGGCCGCAGGCTGTTAGGGCCCGCGACGCTTCGCTCTTGCCCTTCCGCCTCCCTGCACGGCCAAGCCCAGGCGCGCCTTGGGCCCGGGGGCTACTGTCGGCGTTCTGGGAACGGGGGTCCCCAGACTTGCCTGCCTGCGGCCTGCGGCGTGGCTCAAAGGGGGGCCCAGCACGGCCCATCTTCACCAACACAAACCCAAGACCCTCGCGAGGGGCCAAGCCTCGCGGGGCGGATGACGCGGAGCTTCCTCAGGCACGGCCTCATCACGCTGGCTCACGAGGGGGCGGAGAGATCAAGGCGGGGTACCTCACGAGGTGCCCGTGATGCAAGCCATGACGATTCAGGGCGCCAGGCGGGTGCCAGCCCGTGCAGCGTCCTCCTTCCCTCTTTGGTGCAAAGGGGGCAAGCGCAGCCGCGGAGTACCGAGGCATCAGGCAAAGGTTGCCATTTCGGTGCAACGAGACCAAGACCAGGAGGACTACGAGATGGAGGTCACCGTGGAGCCCAAGACGGCGTCATCACCAGAGCTTTGCACAGGCGAAGACTGCTTTTGTCAGGATAGCTGATACTTGCTGCCCCCCTTCAAATTAGCCCGCCATTGTTGGCTCCCTTCCCGCTCAATATTTGGGGAGAGGACCAGGGCCTCTATAAATAGGACTAGCCACCCCCAGGGTAGAGGGGATCGAGAATCAACCATCCCAGAAACAAGCTGGGGTCGAAATCAGGGTCGGACAGTTGGAGGAAAGCAGAGAGAGAGAGAAAAAAAGGTGACTGAACTCCTCCGAGCAGTTCATCGCCCCAGCCAAGAACAGCCCCTCGCGAGGCTGTTCTCCCTTGTATTGTTCATCATCTTCAGCCCAAGAGGCAATCCACCACACCACACACTCGAGTAGGGTATTACACCACAACGGTGGCCCGAACCAGTATAAACCATGTGTCTCTTGTGTTGTTCTTTCCTTAGTTTAGATCCTAGCATGGTGGAGGGGTGCAGGTAGGTAGGGGGCGAAATCTCCGCGCGCACCCCAGAGTTCGAACCTCAAGGGTCTGCCGGAACCCGAAATCTGACAGCTGCAGTGCAGTACTCACCTAAGTTTGAAAAATCCCACCGAGTGGAGAGCGACCCTCCCACTCGGGGGCTTAGATGCAGTCCAGTACTTGCCTAAGTATTTGAAAATCCTACCGAGTGGTGAGCCAGCCTCCCACTCGGGGGCTTAGCTGCAGTCCAGTACTCGCCTAAGTTTGAAAAATCCTACCGAGTGGAGAGCGACCCTCCCACTCAGGGGCTTAGCTGCAGTCCAGTACTCACCTAAGTATTTGAAAATCCTACCGAGTGGAGAGCGACCCTCCCACTCGGGGGCTTAGCTGCAGTCCAGTACTCGCCTAAGTATTTGAAAATCCTACCGAGTGGTGAGCCAGCCTCCCACTCGGGGGCTTAGCTGCAGTCCAGTACTCGCCTAAGTTTGAAAAATCCTATCGAGTGGAGAGCGACCCTCCCACTCGGGTGCTTAGCTGCAGTCCAGTACTCGCCTAAGTTTGAAAAATCCTACCAAGTGGAGAGCAACCCTCCCACTCGGGGGCTTAGCTGCAGTCCAGTACTCGCCTAAGTATTTGAAAATCCTACCGAGTGGTGAGCCAGCCTCCCACTCGGGGGCTTAGCTGCAGTCCAGTACTCGCCTAAGTTTGAAAAATCCTACCGAGTGGAGAGCGACCCTCCCACTCGGGGGCTTAGCTGCAGTCCAGTACTCGCCTAAGTATTTGAAAATCCTACCGAGTGGAGAGCGACCCTCCCACTCGGGGGCTTAGCTGCAGTCCAGTACTCGCCTAAGTTTGAAAAATCCTACCGAGTGGAGAGCGACCCTCCCACTCTGGGGCTTAGCTGCAGTCCAGTACTCGCCTAAGTTTGAAAAATCCTACCGAGTGGAGAGAGACCCTCCCACTCAAAGGCTTAGCTGCAGTCCAGTACTCGCCTAACTACGAAACACATCCCAATCTGCAAGGACGACGAGGTGCAGGTCGACTGCCACCTTCTCCTTGGGAGCTTCACCACAAATACAACATGCGCTCCATCCCAATCCGCAAGGATGACAAGGTGCAGGTCGACTGCCACCTTCTCCTTGGGAGCTTCGCCACAAATACATCGTGCACTCTATCCCAATCCGCAAGGACGACGAGGTGCAGGTCGACTGCCACCTTCTCCTTCGGAGCTTCGCCACAAATTTGACATGCGCTCCATCCCGACCCGCAAGGACGACGAGGTGCAGGTCGACTGCTACCTTCTCCTTCGGAGCTGCGCCACAAATACAAAAGTTGTCTCGAGTGAAGAACGAGTTCCACTCGACGGAGAATTCATGAAGATATTCAACGATAAACCAAGTTCAGATAAATCCTAAAGGTTCCAGACCGCAGATCGAAGTGCTCGGGCATTCAGCCTGAAAGAGTTTAACGGTTACAAAAACCACTCGACATTCCGAGGCAAATTTAAGGTGGGGCATAAAAGTTTGTTCACTCCGCAGGAGGAGGACTGGCAGGCTCGACGAACTCGTCCAGGTCGACGTCGTTGGCGATCCGAGTGGCTGCAGCAATAAAAGTCTCCATAAAAGATCGGAAGTCATGCCTCTGGGTGTTGGCGACCTTGATTGCTGCCAGCTTATCTTGTCGCACCTCCTTGAAGTGGACACGAACCAAAGACAGAGCCACATCAGCACCACACCGGACAGAAGATTTCTTCCACTCCTGCACTCGACCAGGGATCTCGTTAAGTCGAGCCATCAGAGACTCGAGATCATTCTGGAGCGTGGCCCCTGGCCAAAGTGCCGTGTAGATTTGTGACGTGGCGACCTTCAGTCGAGCCAAGTAGTCCACAACACCGTCGATGCGGGATTCCAGTCGGAGCAGATTCATCGCAGTTTCATCTTTCACGGGAGAGTTGATGGGGTCCAAACCTGGCTCAATCCGCCCAGTCTCCTCCTCGAAGTTCTGACAAAACTCCGCATTCACGATCCAAGGATAAGTCAATTTTCGTATGCTGAGTCGACAAAAAAAACATTAGTCGGAACAAAATGTATACCTTCAAGCTTGATGAACAACTTCTTGGCAAGGCTCCTCAGATAGCTCTCCAGATCGTCCCTACTGCGAGCGATGCCTTCCATCTTCTCGTTCAGGTTGACCTTGTCCTTCTTCAAGCGCGTGACCTCCTTGTTGGCTTCGTTCAGGGCAGATTTCATCTTGGCGTTCTCTTCTTCCAATTGGCCGACTGAAGCCAGTTTCTGTTCAGCCAGAGCGGTTCTGTCGTCAGCTTTCTTTTGAGCAGCAGCCAAATCCTGATCCTTCTTCGCTAGAGCTTCATTCAGTTTTTCTGCGAAGAAATGGTGCTTGATTCAGAAAGAGTAGAAGGGAACTCAATCCCAAGACAAACCAGTCGACAAACTCGTCTTACCATTGGCGTCGTCCTTGGCCTTTTGCAGCTCTGTCTTGGCCAATTCCAAGTCAAGGTTTAGCTGGATCTGCGATTTCTCCAAGTCAGCAAAGCGAGCTCCAAGATCACAAGATTTCTGCAATCAGGGAGGGGAAGTTATTTTACAGCAAAAAACAACAAAGACAATAAATACTAAGACTACGGTCAACTGCCCGCAGTCCACCATAGTCTCGGGGACTACACCCAGTGGGTGCACTTTGCGTGCCTCCACCAGTTCGGTTTACACTCGACATGGTCAGACCAGATCGAGCGAAAGAATCAAAATACAAAGACCACAGTCGACTGCCAGCAGTCCATCGTAGTCTCGGGGACTACACCCAGTGGGTGCACTCAGCGTGCCCCCACTAGTCCAAAAATTCAATCGACGCACCCAGTGGGTGTACAGATGCAAAGATTTTCGGAAAGAGAGTCTTCAGATAGCATATCCTAACAGAACAAGCGGTGACCAACTAACCTGAACATTGCTTTGGAGAGCCGAGCTGGCGTCATAGGCGGCCTGACTGGCGTCCCGCACCATCTTCACCTTCTCCATCATAATGCCCGCCTGGCGTATGGCTTCCTTGGCAGCATTCACTTCGTCCTCTAGGACATGATGGATCGCAAAAACTGAAGGTGGGTCGGCAGGAGCTTGAGCAGTCGACGAAGAAGGCAGGGCACTCGACAATGGTACGTCGAAGGTAACAGAACCCCGATTAGCATCACCAGCGTCCTGAACAACTGGTTCCGCCATCGGTGTCGACTGTGGCACCTTGCTTGCAGGAGCTTTCCTATTTTTCCTCGTCAAAGGCCTCTCAGGCTCTTCATCATCATCATCGGGGAGGTCAATAATGTTAGGAGTTGTTCAAAGATCAATCGCCAAAATCACAACACCCAATGGTACACATTGCAGTTGAGTCGACCAAATAAAGACAGAATGACAGAAATCATACCCAGATTGGAAGTGACTGCATCCTCCATTACCTCATCCTCATCTCTGTAAGCTGAGGTCCCGGAAGTAGCAGCGCTGCCAGTTCCAAAGTTCTTCTTGTTAAATCAAGAAAAAATAAACAACACGGAGCGTCGAGTGAATACAAAGGGAGACACTCACGCAGAAGCGACGGGGATGTCAATCTTAATCTTCGGCAACGCCTTCCAAGGCTTCTGCTCTGCAACTTTGAGATGCTTTGACACTTTTTCAGTTGGGGTTGGTGAAGATGTTCGAGGATGCTTTGAAGACTGACCAGTCTGAGCAATCGCCTTTTCACAGGCGCTCGCTCGTTCTTGGTCAATCTTGGATCGCCTCTCCCTGCGAGGAGGCGACTCGACTTCTTCTTCGTCACTTGAGTCATCACTTTCTTCGTCCTCTTCTCCGTCAGAATGCCATTCGCCACTGTCGCCACCGCTCGCCTCTCCTTCCGGGTCTTGCTCTTGCTCTCCGTTGGGCACTGAGTACATTTCGATAAGGGCCTGAAAGAAAGCAGGAAGAATAAAGTCAGTCGACGCAGTATAGGCAGCTGCGCGAGTGAATTCAGATTATAATCAAAAGCTCAGAATCGGACCTTTTCTGGTTCATGGGACTGGTCGAATGGAGAAACTCTCCTGGCTCCCCTAGGGTTGTCCTTGTTTCCGGTGATGCCCGACAGCCACCCCTCCAGTGTGTCATCATCGACCTCCTCCGGGTGAATCCGAGTGGTGTCGTCAAGACCCGAATACATCCACATCGGATGGTCTCGAGCTTGATGAAGCTGGATGCGCCGCCGAAGGAAAACCTCCAAGAGATCCATACCAGGGACCCCGTCACGGATAAGCTGGACCACTCGTTCGACCAGCACCCTAACTTGCACCTTCTCCTTCGGGATCACCTTCAAAGAGGAGGGTTTCCTCACTCGGTCCATGGTAAAAGGAGGGAGGCCAGTCGACTGCCCTGGCGTCGGCTGGTCTTTGCAGTAAAACCAGGTTGACTGCCATCCGCGGACCGAGTCAGGAAGAATCATGGCCGGAAAGGAACTTTTCCCTCTCATCTGAACACCAAGACGCCCACACATCTGAATCACTTGTGTTCTCTCATCACTCGGATTGGCCTTTTTCACCGTCTGAGAACGACAGGTGAAAATGTGCTTGAAAAGACCCCAGTGAGGCCGACAACCCAAGAAATTCTCGCACAAAGACACGAAAGCAGCGAGATACACGATTGTGTTGGGAGTGAAGTGGTGGAGTTGTGCCCTAAAGAAATTCAGAAATCCCCGAAAGAAAGGGTGAGGAGGCAAGGAAAACCCACGGTCGACGTGGGTGGCAAGGAGAACGCGCTCACCCTCCTGAGGTTGCGGCTTGGATTCCTTCCCCGGAAGCCGCGCCGATCCATGGGGGATCAGTCCTCCGTCGGCTAGGTCATCGAGGTCTTCTTGGAAGATCGTCGAGCGGATCCAGTCGCCCTGGATCCAGCCCTTCGGCAGGCCGGCTCATGAGGAAGATCCACCCCGACTGGTCGCCTTCCCCTTCGCCTTTGCCGTCGCCTTCTTCGCCCGCTCCAGAGCCGCCGTCTTCTCCTTCCCCATCATCGCCAGCGAGACACGTACGGAGCGGCGGCACTGGGCCGAGAACGAGCACGACGAAGAAGCCTGGAGAGGAGGAAAGGAAATGAGAACACACTGTTCAAGAAACTCCGGTCCGACGCCTTATATGAGGTTACTTTTGAGTGGCTGACTGGTAGGCCCAGACGATCCTGTCAAATCCCGCAACAGTCGCGCGCGCGATACATGGTGAACAAGGTGGCACGGGGATCGAGGCGGCTCCGCCCTATCCCATCCGATTACCGCGGCCTCCCCCGTCCCGCGCGCTTCCCAAAATTCAAATCCCACGAAATCCACGGGCAGCAGAACAACTTGTCAGACGGAAGATCTCCTCCACACCGTCACTCGGAGCTCTTCAAGTAAAGAAACTCACTCGACAAAAAACTAAGAATGGATCAAGGCGACTGAAAAGGAAGTTGCTGTCGTCACTCAGGTTCATTGGTCCAAAACAAGATATGCTCATGGCATGAAAAATGAGTCGGAGAAGTTCTCAACTCCTTCCCCACTCAAACCTCGATCCATTCAGGGGCTAATGATGAAGCTATGTACCTAGGGTAGGGTCATGGACCTGTCCTAACTGCCCTACCAAGGACATCTCTAGAAGAAATCACCTTTCAATCGACTTGGAGGTGTTCCACTCGACAGACTCGAAGACACTCGACCAAGAAGCAATCACTCGACCAAGATCCAACCACTCGACGGCCAGGAGACCTAAAGTCACTCCGCACGCTAACGGTCGGTCATTAAGTAGCTTTTATGGTCATCATAGCACTTTATTAGGGGCGTTACCAGTAATGCCCAACCTTAATGTACTTAAAACCCTGCATAACTGAGGGCCGGAGGGGTCTGGCGAACTCTATATAAGCCACCCCCTCCTCAGTGTAAAGGGTTCGCACCCCTGTGATTCATACACACATAATCCAGTCGACCGCCTCCGGGCTCCGAGATGTAAGGCTATTACTTCCTCCGAGAAGGGCCTGAACTCGTAAACCTCGTGTGCTTACAACTGCTCCATAGCTAAGATCTTGCCTCTCCATACCTACCCCCCTACATTACTGGCAGACTTAGAACCACGATAGGTCCCTCGTGTCAACGGTCAAACAAAATGTGTTGGTTTAAGCTGCCTCGTCAGCACGGACGTGTGGGCCAACCCTGTCATAAATGGGTTTAAACGAACCTAATCGGTAGGAGTACTAGGTAGTTTTTGGCGTGGATTAAGAAATTTTGGTTATGTTTTTGCTATTTTTTGTACAATAGATTCTTCCTAGGGCTGGTTGCAAGTGGTAGTTTTTTGTTAAATACTCTACATATTGTAAGTAGGAGTGAAAGTTAAGCTTTGGAAGCCAATAAGCAAGGCTAGTTACACAGTGCATATGTGTACATGATTGAAAGTAAATATCAACCATGAGTGACTAATATCTTGATAGAAAACTCGAAACTATGGAATACTAGGAAAAAAATGCATGGTTGGAAATACTAGCAATGTTCATGTCCGTTGCAATGAATCATAATTAGAATAATACTTATTCACAAACTTGGTACAAAACACTCTAATTTTGATATACATATGTCACTAGAGATATATTATGTTTCAATTAGAATATATTCCTTGGGCTGTTTTGGTGAGGTCATGGAGGGATGTGGTTGGTTTTAAGATACTAATTATGGGTTTTCTGTAAATTGGTAGACAAGTGGGATGTTGGTGAGAAAAGGCAACAACTTACCTCACAATCGTTAGATGTAGATCTAATGGTCAGAAACGACGGATGGCAGACACACCAGCATCACCAACTTATTCTTGTGTAGGAGTACTAGAAAGATCCGTGCATTGCACGGAACATCAAGATGCATTTTTTTTATAAAACACTTGTTGTGATTGACCCTTGCGGGAGTAATCCCATGTGTAAAAACTAATGATATCTCGAGAAATATGAGATAAGGTGAAGAGGAGTGGGGTGTGGTGGTGGTTGGTGGTCGAACTGAGCGGAGGCATGGGGATTGACGACGCCGGCAGCGGCCACCAGGCCAGTTTGTTCCAGAGGCTTCCTTTCTTAATTTCTCAACAATGAGGTTTGTTGGAGATAAGGATGAACGAGGGAAGGCCTTGTCTACAAATGTGGAGAGGGGTGCGGGTATCTTTTAGTTTAATTTCCATCCGTCAGATATAGATCGGACGGTCTATATTGCAAGATGGCACACGTACCATCATCACCAACTCGGTTTTTTATAAGAGAAAAAATATAAGTATGGAGATACAAACGTATTATCGATACTTGCTTCCGTAAACTAGCATCTACATTCTATTCAACGCCTCGGCACGTGGGGCCTTAGCACAATGACTTCTTGACTGTGTAAAACAAAGATTTTCCGGTCGCTGACAAGGAGGGGGTGACGGCGGCGCGCTTTTTGGCTTGCTCTAGTCCTAGTAGTCATACTAGGTGGTCTAAGCACGTGTAGATTTATTCTTTTTCATGTCTCGTGTTCGCGGTATTGCCACGACTGTTGATGATTAGACGGTAAGTTATTCACAGGGAAACCCTTGTTGAGCGTGTTTGCGAGAGAGAGAGAGTGCGTGTCTGATATGTTAGAGACTGAGGCAATGATAACAGATTCTTTGTGTCTATGTGTGTGGAGGATAGAGAGAGACATGTACATGGGGCTTTGTGTTGTGTAACGTGGAGACACATATACATAATTAGAGAGTGAGTGTGTGAGATACACATGCGGACAAGAGGAGAGATGAGGATCCAGATAAATGGGTGTTTGTGCGTGTCTGTGTGTGTTTGTGCACGCGTTTGTGTGTGAGAGGGAGAGAGTGTATGTGGAGTAGAGATACCACTGATGATGTAAACCTAGTATAAGGGAAGGGGGAATGGTGTGACATGTGTAGTAGCGAGATAGCACGGGTGCGGGCGGGGGGAGCAAACTATTTGGAAGAGACATCGAGTGTGTGTGTGGGAGAGGGGTGTGAGATCGAGAGAAAGAGAGAGCTAGCGACGGAGAGAGAGAGAGAGAGAGAGAGAGAGAGGAAGAGAGGGGGCGAGAGGGGTCGTTTGTGTCCATAAATGGCGTATAGATAGGGAGACAATGTTGCTGTTGTCTGAAATTGGCATATGAACGGAGACGCAAGGGAAGCGAGTCATCGTGTGTGTGATAGGGACTTCATGAGAGATCTAGAATAGATGGTGTAGAGAACAATGTGGGAAATCGAGAACGATTATACATTAGGGAGCCATGCAAAGAGCCACGACATATATGTATACAGGGAAGGAGCTGGGGCGGGCCCGCATGTGGGAGAGATAGAAATAGGAGAGTGGTGCACAAGGAGACAACGTGTGCTTGTTTGCAGTGGGGGTGGTGTGTGAGGTTAGTGCGCGAGAAACACATAGGGAGATAAATGTTTGGGGGCGACGTTTTGTGTGTATGGGAATATACACTCTACATAGTGCGTGTTGATACGTCTCCAACGTATCTATAATTTTTGATTGCTCCATACTATATTATCTACTGTTTTGGACATTATTGGGCTTTATTATCTATTTTTATATTATTTTTGGGACTAACCTATTAACCGGAGGCCCAGCCCAGAATTGCTGTTTTTTTGCCTGTTTTAGGGTTTTAAAGAAAAGGAATATCAAATGAGTTTTAACAATCTATCTTATTATTATGGCAATACCTAGATCTATTTGTGCTTGTTATGCCTAGCTAGGGGCGTTAAACGATAGCGCTTGTTGGGAGGCAACCCAATTTTATTTTTATTCCTTGCTTTTTGCCCCTGTTTAGTAATAAATAAATTATTTAGCCTCTGTTTTGGTTGTGTTTTTTGTGTTTAATTAGTGTTTGTGCCAAGTAGAACCGTTGGGAAGACTTGGGGAAAGTCTTGTTGAACTTGCTGTAAAAAACAGAAACTTTAGTGCTCACGAGAACTGCTGCCATTTTTATTTGGAGGGTGATATTTAGTTAATTCTTTTTGAAGATGATTAATAGATAAATTCCTCACGTCCAGAAATTTATTTTAGA